>NC_088407.1:4286976-4374476 GCF_034236695.1 Oncorhynchus nerka | reverse complement strand
GGCTGAAGGGAGTTGTAGTTTTCATTAAGCAAATATTCAACCTAGTCCAGGGCAGAAACGTGGTCATTAACTACAATGCCCATAATCCATTGAGGCAGTTTTTTTGGGGGGGGAGGCTCAGACAGATCAGAGAGGAAGAGGCGAAGCGAGAGGTTTCACTCTCCCCAAAATCTGTCCAATGCGTTTCTATGGGCTTATTTTGGGCTCCCATTGTTAGGGGGAGACATGCATCTTGCATTATATACAGATCTCTGGATGGATCCACTTTTACCCCTGTTAGGTTAGATACACACAGACCAGATATACCATCTAACAACAAGAGAGAGGGATCCACTGTTAGGTTAGATACACACAGACCAGATATACCATCTAACAACAAGAGAGAGGGATCCACTGTTAGGTTAGATACACACAGACCAGATATACCATCTAACAACAAGAGAGAGGTATCCACTGTTAGGTTAGATACACACAGACCAGATATACCATCTAACAACAAGAGAGAGGTATCCACTGTTAGGTTAGATACACACAGACCAGATATACCATCTAACAACAAGAGAGGGTTCCACTGTTAGGTTAGATACACACAGACCAGATATACCATCTAACAACAAGAGAGAGGGATCCACTGTTAGGTTAGATACACACAGACCAGATATACCATCTAACAACAAGAGAGAGGTATCCACTGTTAGGTTAGATACACACAGACCAGATATACCATCTAACAACAAGAGAGAGGGATCCACTGTTAGGTTAGATACACACAGACCAGATATACCATCTAACAACAAGAGAGAGGATCCACTGTTAGGTTAGATACACACAGACCAGATATACCATCTAACAACAAGAGAGAGGGATCCACTGTTATGTTAGATACACACAGACCAGATATACCATCTAACAACAAGAGAGAGGTATCCACTGTTAGGTTAGATACACACAGACCAGATATACCATCTAACAACAAGAGAGAGGGATCCACTGTTATGTTAGATACACACAGACCAGATATACCATCTAACAACAAGAGAGAGGGATCCACTGTTAGGTTAGATACACACAGACCAGATATACCATCTAACAACAAGAGAGGTATCCACTGTTAGGTTAGATACACACAGACCAGATATACCATCTAACAACAAGAGAGAGGTATCCACTGTTAGGTTAGATACACACAGACCAGATATACCATCTAACAACAAGAGAGAGGGATCCACTGTTAGGTTAGATACACACAGACCAGATATACCATCTAACAACAAGAGAGAGGTATCCACTGTTAGGTTAGATACACACAGACCAGATATACCATCTAACAACAAGAGAGAGGTATCCACTGTTATGTTAGATACACACAGACCAGATATACCATCTAACAACAAGAGAGAGGATCCACTGTTAGGTTAGATACACACAGACCAGATATACCATCTAACAACAAGAGAGAGGGATCCACTGTTAGGTTAGATACACACAGACCAGATATACCATCTAACAACAAGAGAGAGGGATCCACTGTTAGGTTAGATACACACAGACCAGATATACCATCTAACAACAAGAGAGGGGGATCCACTGTTAGGTTAGATACACACAGACCAGATATACCATCTAACAACAAGAGAGAGGTATCCACTGTTAGGTTAGATACATACAGACCAGATATACCATCTAACAACAAGAGAGAGGGTATCCACTGTTAGGTTAGATACACACAGACCAGATATACCATCTAACAACAAGAGAGAGGGATCCACTGTTAGGTTAGATACACACAGACCAGATATACCATCTAACAACAAGAGAGAGGTATCCACTGTTAGGTTAGATACATACAGACCAGATATACCATCTAACAACAAGAGAGAGAGATCCACTGTTATGTTAGATACACACAGACCAGATATACCATCTAACAACAAGAGAGAGGGATCCACTGTTATGTTAGATACACACAGACCAGATATACCATCTAACAACAAGATGATTACTCCAGACAGGCGATTACTACTTACCCATGAGTTGTTCATTCTGACTGCAGAGAGCAGCCATGTTTTCCTGGAGGTTAGTTCTCTCTACTCCAGCCTCCTTCCTGACTACAGCCATATCATACTCAAGAGTCTGTCTCTGTGCCTCTCCTCTCTCCAGTGCTGCTCTCAGCCTGGCCACCTGGCCCTCTAGAGAGGATACCTGGAGGGGAAGGGTGGAGGAAACGTTGGGTGATATGACTGTCAGACGGTCCCAGTTGGCTCCCTACCCATCCTGCCCCAATGCTGTCCCATCCTGCCCCAGAGAACTGCCCCAATGCTGTCCCATCCTGCCCCAATGCTGTCTCAACCTCAACCTGCCCCAGAGAACTGTCTAGCAACATATAAATTCTGTGTATCAAACTAGAGGTTCATGTTGCTAGACAATGTGTATCAAACTAGAGGTTCATACGGGGGGGCCGTCGTAATAAATCCCATCAGCACACACTCAGGGGCTGGAAACTACCACCTATTTCACCAGACACGTTTTTTGTTAGCCGCGAGCTCAATAATTCTATCGGACTGTTCTGGAAAATGTCAGGGCACCGCCAAGAGCAAAGAAACAGAGGACCGCCGTGTCGATTTGCCAAGCTGAGCTCACCGAGCAGCCTGCTAACCCGACCATCGAAGTTGAGGAACCAAGCAGCAGGTGACTACCTCATGAAGCTGGTTGAGAGAATGTCAAGAGTGTGAAAAACTGCCATCAAGGCAAAGGGTGGCTACTTTGAAGAATCTCAAATATAAAATATATTTAGATTTGTTTAACACTTTTTTTGGTTTCTACATGATTCCATATGTGTTATGTCATAGTGTTGATGTCTTCACTATTATTCTACAATGTAGATAAAACAGGAAAAATAAAGACAGACCCTGGAATGAGTAGGTGTGTCCAAACGTTTGACTGGTGCTGTACGTAGCAGTGTAATTGTGTTGTATTGTGTAGTTATTATACAGTAGTATTGATATTGTGTTGTGTAGTTATTATACAGTAGTATTGATATTGTGTTTTATTGTGTAGTTATTATACAGTAGTATTGATATTGTGTTGTGTAGTTATTATACAGTAGTATTGATATTGTAGTGTGTAGTTATTATACAGTAGTATTGATATTGTATTGTGTAGTTATTATACAGTAGTATTGATATTGTGTTTTATTGTGTAGTTATTATACAGTAGTATTGATATTGTGTTGTGTAGTTATTATACAGTAGTATTGATATTGTGTTGTATTGTGTAGTTATTATACAGTAGTATTGATATTGTAGTGTGTAGTTATTATACAGTAGTATTGATATTGTATTGTGTAGTTATTATACAGTAGTATTGATATTGTATTGTGTAGTTATTATACAGTAGTATTGATATTGTAGTGTGTAGTTATTATACAGTAGTATTGATATTGTGTTGTATTGTGTAGTTATTATACAGTAGTATTGATATTGTGTTGTATTGTGTAGTTATTATACAGTAGTATTGATATTGTGTTGTATTGTGTAGTTATTATACAGTAGTATTGATATTGTAGGGTGTTATTATACAGTAGTATTGATATTGTAGTGTGTAGTTATTATACAGTAGTATTGATATTGTAGTGTGTAGTTATTATACAGTAGTATTGATATTGTAGTGTGTAGCTATTATACAGTAGTATTGATATTGTATTGTGTAGTTATTATACAGTAGTATTGATATTGTAGTGTGTAGTTATTATACAGTAGTATTGATATTGTAGTGTGTAGCTATTATACAGTAGTATTGATATTGTAGTGTGTAGTTATTATACAGTAGTATTGATATTGTAGTGTGTAGTTATTATACAGTAGTATTGATATTGTATTGTGTAGTTATTATACAGTAGTATTGATATTGTAGGGTGTTATTATACAGTAGTATTGATATTGTAGTGTGTAGTTATTATACAGTAGTATTGATATTGTATTGTGTAGTTATTATACAGTAGTATTGATATTGTGTTGTATTGTGTAGTTATTATACAGTAGTATTGATATTGTAGGGTGTTATTATACAGTAGTATTGATATTGTAGTGTGTAGTTATTATACAGTAGTATTGATATTGTGTTGTGTAGTTATTATACAGTAGTATTGATATTGTGTTGTATTGTGTAGTTATTATACAGTAGTATTGATATTGTGTTGTATTGTGTAGTTATTATACAGTAGTATTGATATTGTAGGGTGTTATTATACAGTAGTATTGATATTGTATTGTGTAGTTATTATACAGTAGTATTGATATTGTAGGGTGTTATTATACAGTAGTATTGATATTGTATTGTGTAGTTATTATACAGTAGTATTGATATTGTAGGGTGTTATTATACAGTAGTATTGATATTGTGTTGTATTGTGTAGTTATTATACAGTAGTACTGATATTGTGGTGTAGTGTGTAGTTATTATACAGTAGTATTGATATTGTAGTGTGTAGCTATTATACAGTAGTATTGATATTGTGTTGTATTGTGTAGTTATTATACAGTAGTATTGATATTGTGTTGTATTGTGTAGTTATTATACAGTAGTATTGATATTGTAGGGTGTTATTATACAGTAGTATTGATATTGTAGGGTGTTATTATACAGTAGTATTGATATTGTATTGTGTAGTTATTATACAGTAGTATTGATATTGTAGTGTGTAGTTATTATACAGTAGTATTGATATTGTATAATGTAGTTATTATACAGTAGTATTGATATTGTATAATGTAGCTATTATACAGTAGTATTGATATTGTGTTGTATTGTGTAGTTATTATACAGTAGTACTGATATTGTGGTGTAGTGTGTAGTTATTATACAGTAGTATTGATATTGTATTGTGTAGTTATTATACAGTAGTATTGATATTGTATTGTGTAGTTATTATACAGTAGTATTGATATTGTGTTGTATTGTGTAGTTATTATACAGTAGTATTGATATTGTGTTGTATTGTGTCGTTATTATACAGTAGTATTGATATTGTGTTATAAATGTAAGGGTAGGTCTACAGTACCTGTTCATTGTGTTTGGAGGTTAGTTCCAGCTTGTCTCTCTCCAGCTGGTTGACCCTCCATCGTAGCTCCTCGGGCCCCCGCGGTTCCTGTCCAACAACCCCCAGCCTGTCCCCCTCCTCCTCTTCCCTGGAGCGCTGTTGCTGACGCTCAGCCTGCAGAGCACAGATTATCTCCTTCAGTCTGAAACACAGAGAAACTACAGTTAGAATTGCATGTATCTGTGTGTAAACATCTAGGTTATTGGCATGCATCCGTAACTATGAACATTAAATATGTGTTGACTTTACACAACTGTCTATCTGTGTATTCAATCATCTCAAAAAAAAAACTATTATATTTACATTTAAAACATATTTTGTCCTCTTAGATCATTTCAAAAGGCTAGATCTATGGTAGATAAAAGGTTCCTCCGTACCTGTTGATCTCATCCTCGCAGCACTTGGCTGCAGTAGCCGCTGATCGGGGGTGTGAGGCCCGCAGGGAGGGCTTGGACTGCCCACTGTCCTTCCGTCTGGGTCGGTCATGATACCGGAGCCGCTCCGAAGTGACTGCCGCCGGTCTTTCCGTTGGCATAATGTCAGGTCAGAGAGGATACTCTGTCCAGACTTACAGATTCTAGTCCGTTGTCCCCTGAGAGTGTATATTACACAGCCAATAATGCAAATATTTGATTAGCTAAAAGCCTATTTTGTAACCTTGGAAACACAATGATGTTTTGTTTACCTTACAAGTGAAGGCGAGTGAATGAGCTAAACTAGTCAGCTACTAACTTACTAGTTAACGTTAACTAAATAGATCACACTAGTATGAGAATATCTAGTTAGCAGGTAAACGGAAAAAGAAATACAATTACGAAGTATTGAAGCAAAGAGGATTGGGCATTGGTTGGCTAACTATATCGGATAGCTCCCTCTCTGGCTTGACAGTAAACCCGCTGATAGTTTGTCTGCTAGTCAGAGACCCTTGAGATTAACCGAGTTAAACGTTACGTTGCTTAGTTAACGTTGCCTTGCCAGCAAGACCGCTCTGCCCGAAACAAGACGGTCGATAGTCGAGATCGGTTCAAATAAGTACATTTTAGACAACAAAAATGAAAGAACTTCTGAAATGACAATAATGTTTTAGACTTTATACAACCCGGTGGTGATGAAGTTACAAACAAGTAGAGTACGTTTAAAGAGGAACTTACAAATGTTTGTCTCGATATCCGTTGTGAATTTGACGCCATCTTTGCCGTTTGTTTTCGTACGTCACTTCCCTCTTCCCTTCTAGCCCTCCGATTGGCCGAACAGGCCCTCTGACGCGTTAAAGAAAGGGGTTTGTAAACAATAAAAATGTTGACGATGTTTTATTTTTGTTTATTTATTATTTGTTTATTTGTTTCATAAGAAGAACATATATTTGTAGTTGATGTCTTATATTTATTTGTTATTGTGTTGTAATTTGAAATTGGAATAAAAAATAATAATTATGAAGGGGGAATCGAGACGTGGATGAGTGAAGCAATGGTTTATTTATGTTTATTTCACCTTTATTTAACCAGGTAGGCTAGTTGAGAACACCTTTATTTAACCAGGTAGGCTAGTTGAGAACACCTTTATTTAACCAGGTCGACTAGTTGAGAACACCTTTATTTAACCAGGTAGGCTAGTTAAGAACACCTTTATTTAACCAGGTGGCTAGTTAAGAACACCTTTATTTAACCAGGTAGGCTAGTTGAGAACACCTTTATTTAACCAGGTAGGCTAGTTGAGAACACCTTTATTTAACCAGGTAGGCTAGTTGAGAACACCTTTATTTAACCAGGTAGGCTAGTTGAGAACACCTTTATTTAACCAGGTAGGCTAGTTGAGAACACCTTTATTTAACCAGGTAGGCTAGTTGAGAACACCTTTATTTAACCAGGTGGCTAGTTAAGAACACCTTTATTTAACCAGGTGGCTAGTTGAGAACACCTTTATTTAACCAGGTAGGCTAGTTAAGAACACCTTTATTTAACCAGGTAGGCTAGTTGAGAACACCTTTATTTAACCAGGTAGGCTAGTTGAGAACACCTTTATTTAACCAGGTAGGCTAGTTGAGAACACCTTTATTTAACCAGGTAGGCTAGTTGAGAACACCTTTATTTAACCAGGTAGGCCAGGTAGTTGAGAACACCTTTATTTAACCAGGTAGGCTAGTTGAGAACCACCTTTATTTAACCAGGTAGGCTAGTTGAGAACACCTTTATTTAACCAGGTAGGCTAGTTGAGAACACCTTTATTTAACCAGGTAGGCTAGGTAGGCTAGAGAACACCTTTATTTAACCAGGTAGGCTTTATTTAACCAGTTAGTTGAGAACACCTTTATTTAACCAGGTAGGCTAGGTTGAGAACACCTTTATTTAACCAGGTAGGCTAGTTGAGAACACTTTATTTTAGGCTTTAACCAGGTGGCTAGTTGAGAACACCTTTATTTAACCAGGTGGCTAGTTGAGAACACCTTTATTTAACCAGGTAGGCTAGTTGAGAACACCTTTATTTAACCAGGTAGGCTAGTTGAGAACACCTTTATTTAACCAGGTGGCTAGTTGAGAACACCTTTATTTAACCAGGTAGGCTAGTTGAGAACACCTTTATTTAACCAGGTAGGCTAGTTGAGAACAAGTTCTCATTTACAACTGAGACCTGGCCAAAACAAAGCAAAGCAGTGCGACACAAACAACAACAGAGTTACACATGGAATAAACAAACATACAGTCAATAACACTATAGAAAAAAGTATATATACAGTGTGTGCAAATGAGGTAGGATAAGAGAGGTAAAGGCAATAAATAGGCCATAGTGGCGAAGTAATTAGCAATTTAACACTGGAGTGATAGATGTGCAGAAGATGAATGTGCAAGTAGAGATACTGGGGTGAGAAGGAGCAAAATAAATAACAGTATGGGAATGAGGTAGATCATGGGCTGTTTACAGATGGGCTATGTACAGGTTCAGTGAACTGTGAGCTTCTCTGACAGCTGGTGCTTAAAGCTAGTGAGGGAGATATGAGTCTCCAGCTGCAGTGATTTTTGCAGTTCGTTCCAGTCATTGGCAGCAGAAAACTTGAAGGAAAGGCGGCCAAAAAGGAATTGGCTTTGGGGGTGACCTTTGAAATATACCTGCTGGAGCACGTGCTACGGGTGGGTGCTGGTTTAGCTTTATAAACTCAGTGAGTCAAGTTTCATTTAATCTCCAGCTCTGGCTAAAATGTTCAACTGGTATGCATTCGTTTTATAGTTAACGTTATGTCCTTTCTACTGCGAAGTATGTCCCCCCCTGGCATGCCCTCCTGGTATGGCCGCCATAATGGCTAGAATGGATCCATGTCAAGTTAACGTGAGCTTTGACTTAGAGAATTAGGGTTAGTTTAGGAAAAGGGTTAGGGTTAGTTTAGGAAAAGGGTTAGGGTTAGTTTAGGAAAAGGGTTAGGGTTAGCTGAAATGCAATAAACAATAACTTTTGACGTTCATTTGACAAAAGATGGACACGATCTAGCCATGACCCAGTCCAGCGGAGGGCGGGAGTGAAACCTGTGTGAAGCTAGCAACATATTGAAGTATGGCCCACAATGCAATTTACAAGTCTAATAAATCTACATATTTCAACAGATGTATCCTGTTTTGTGTCAAATTAATTATTGTATTTAAAAATATATATTTTTATAACAACATTCCAAACTATTTTAAAATTAATTTGTCCAAATGTGTCGTGATTCCACTATTTGTATCCGTTTTTGAATCGATTTCAAAGAGGAGACTTTTATTTTGAAGTCGAACCGCATATTTCCCCGGTTGTTTGTTATTGTAGCTAACTTCACACAGGTGAGTTACATTCAATTCCTGCTGCGAGTCACAGGCACGCCTTTACAACTCTGGGCTACTTGTTTTCTGGTAAGAAATTTTAACAATACGCATGCATATTATTTTTATTATTTTGTAACTAGACTGTCTAGCTACAATGCATTATTGTGTGTCAAAGTTATCAATCTAATAACGGAGAAAAGATACAACGGAGTTCCGTTTTCAATGACTCGGCGTGCTAATTATATAGATAGCCTCGTTGTAAACATGACCTATCTTAATGTATAGCAAAAAGACGCGAAAGAATCAAGCACATTTGTGAGCTCCGAGCTATTAAACGTGTCAGTCTACGAGGGTGTAATATGAAGGCAGCCACATAAACATGTTATTGACTGACCATTGCATGGCTTCCAGTTGTTCTCGCGAACTGGTGGAGGGAAGGGTGTTTGTTTGGCTGGTGGATCGTGTTCTCACTTTGCGACAAATGGCGCCCAAGCCTCCCAATACTCTTTGAGTGTCAATGAGTACGCTTACATGCACACGATAATGCAATTATTTTGGACAGTCAGATTCCTGTAATAGTTAGTTAACGTTTACATGCTTTGCCAGAACGTTTTTTCCCCTAGTAATCTTGCTTTAAATGGACAGTTGCGTGCATCTGAAATCAGGCCACTTAAATGGGACTTTTGATAAATGTAGAAAATCGCCAATCAAAATAAACGTAATACCAAAGTGACTTATGTTTTGAGAAGTGTATTTGATAATGAGTTCGGACGTAACTGAACAAGAATATAAAGGCATCATGTAAAAGTGTTGGTTTCATGAGCTGAAATAAAAGATTCCAGGCATTTTCTATATACACAAAAAGCTTATTACTATGAAATTGTGCCCAAATTAGTTTACATCCCTGTCAGTGAGCATTTCTCCTTTGCCAAGATAGTCCATCCACCCGGTGTGGCTTATAAGGAAGCTGATTAATAGGCATAATCGTTACATAGGTGCACCTTGTGCTGGTGTAACCAGTATGAGATGGCTAGCTAGTTAGCAGGGTGCACGCTAATAGTGTTTTCAATCGGTGATGTCACTCACTCTGAGACCTTGAAGTAGTGGTTCCCTTTGCTCTGCAAGGGCCGCGGCTTTTGTGGAGCGATGGGTAACGGTGCTTCGTGGGTGACTGTTGTTGATGTGTGCAGAGGGTCCCTGGTTCGAGCCCAGGTAGGGGCGAGGAGAGGGACGGAAGCAAAACTGTTATGCTGGGGACAGTAAAGGGCCACTCTAAAATATGAATTTTTGTCACAACGCAATGTCACATGCCTCAAGTTGAGGGAGTGTACAATTGGCATGCTGATTGATTGCAAGAATGTCCAACAGAACTGTTGCCAGATAATTTAATGTTAATTTCTCTACTATAAGTCGTTTTTGGAGAATTTGCCAGTACGTCCAACCGGCCTCACATCTGTAGACCACATGTAACCACGACAACCCAGGACCTCCGCATCTGGCTTCTTCACCTGCGGGATCGTCTGAGACCAGTCACCCGGACAGCTGATGCAAATGTGGATTTTCACAACCGAATAATTTCTGCACAAACGGTCTGAGGGAAGCTCATCTCCGTGCTCGTCGTCCTCACCAGGGTCTTGACCTGACTGCAGTTCGGCGTCGAAACCGACTTCAAAGGGAAAATGTTTACCTTCGATGGCCACTGGCAACGCTGGAGAAGTGTGTTCTTCACGGATGAATCCCAGTTTCAACTGGACCGGACAGATGGCAGACTGTGTATGGTGGTGTGGGCGAGAGTTTTGCTGATGTCAGGTGGGAGTGAAGGACCCTGTTTGCTTAGCCAGCTAGTCCTAAAGAGGAATCTGGTACACAGCAGGCAGGAGTGACACCGTGTGCCAGCTAGGTAGACTGTGTCCTCACCCCCCCACACACAGTTCTGTTAACGGTGAGGGTAGGTGGGAGCCGAAGGACCCTGCCTCCCACCGGTCCGCTGGCCGTCTCCCACCGGTCCGCTGGCCGTCTCCCCCGGAGGGCCGGTCCGCTGGCCGTCTCCCACCGGTCCGCTGGCCGTCTCCCTCGGAGGGCCGGTCCGCTGGCCGTCTCCCACCGGTCCGTTGGCCGTCTCCCCCGGAGGGCCGGTCCGCTGGCCGTCTCCCCGGCGGGCCGGTCCGCTGGCCGTCTCCCCCGGAGGGCCGGTCCGCTACACACCAGTATCACTAGTCGTACATCGTTATCGTTATTCTCATCATTTCTAATCTACAATGTTTTATTACAGTCATTTCTGTTAATCCATTTATTATCATTGATTATTCCTGTTGGTGTCATTGTCTGAGTGGACACGTTGTTTATAGAGACCACGAGCTTGTGAGGAACAAGTTTTGGGTTATTTCATTCCTTTTACCAGTTTTGCTCCTGTCAATCTTCAGCAAGGATATGCATCTGATTATGCATAGAAGTAGGCCAAATATAGACCTATAAAATGTGCCCATTTGGGAATCTGATTAGATTGTCTTCACTCACCATCAATGTGGAGTTTCTCGGTGATTTTCACCTCAAAAAGCAAGTCTGATTTATTTTTTTACATCCATTGATGTAGTTTCTCAACGTTGCCTGTTGGGAAAAATCCCTCAAAGCGTTACCCCTGTCGTTCTCCCTGTCGTTCTCCCTGTCGTTCTCCCTGTCGTTCTCCCTGTCGTTCTCCCTGTCGTTCTCCCTGTCGTTCTCCCTGTCGTTCTCCCTGTCGTTCTCCCTGTCGTTCTCCCTGTCGTTCTCCCTGTCGTTATCCCTGTCGTTATCCCTGTCGTTATCCCTGTCGTTATCCCTGTCGTTATCCCTGTCGTGCTCTGATCCCGTGGAAACGTCATAGGCCTGCCTGAATGCTAATTATCCCTGTCGTTCTCCCTTTTCGATAACCATGTCGTTGTCCCCGTCGTTGTCCCCGTCGTTGTCCCCGTCGTTGTCCCCGTCGTTGTCCCCGTCGTTGTCCCCGTCGTTGTCCCCGTCTGTCCAGAGCTAACTGGAGTGGGAAACTCTAGAGGGCCCAGAGTATTTTATTCTAAGTTTGCACAAGCCTTGGGCCAAGTTGATACAGTGTTTCATGTTCCTTGCAGACAGGCCATGCATAGACAATGTGATTTCTAGGATATACATCAGACAAGCTCAGTAGCCTATAGGTGATTTTTGTTCTGTGATTTGTATTCACATGTGTCTATATATGGGAGAAATACACTTTTTTTTTTTCTTTTTTTTAATGTCAACCAATCGATTGGTTGACAGAACAGATGACTCTCAGTCGACCAAAGATCATAAAAAAAATTTTTTGGGGGGTACAGCCCTAGAATACAAGTGTAACGTGTGTGTAGGGATTTTTTTTTTTTGTCTATAAAAATAAAAAATATCACAACTTATTTCAACATATTGATTATGAATTTGAGCATTCTAAAAGCAGTGTCACCATGACAACAGGAAGCAGCAACAGTATCGTTTTCAATGTGTGTAAGCTAAATGGTTCATCAGGTAAAAACTACTGAATGAGCCCCCCCCAAAAAATGTGCTGGGATCGATTTCGATGATATGAAACGGTGAAGATGTTTTTTTTTTTTTGTGTCCTGTATTACTTTGTTACTGTGAATGTCTTATACTGTGTGGTCCCGACAGCTAGCTCTTTGTTACTGTGAATGTGTGGTCCTGACAGCTAGCTCTTTGTTACTGTGAATGTGTGGTCCTGACAGCTAGCTCTTTGTTACTGTGAATGTGTGGTCCTGACAGCTAGCTCTTTGTTACTGTGAATGTGTGGTCCTGACAGCTAGCTCTTTGTTACTGTGAATGTGTGGTCCCGACAGCTAGCTCTTTGTTACTGTGAATGTCTTATACTGTGGTCCCGACAGCTAGCTCTTTGTTACTGTGAATGTGTGGTCCTGACAGCTAGCTCTTTGTTACTGTGAATGTCTTATACTGTGGTCCCGACAGCTAGCTCTTTGTTACTGTGAATGTGTGGTCCTGACAGCTAGCTCTTTGTTACTGTGAATGTCTTATACTGTGGTCCAGACAGCTAGCTCTTTGTTACTGTGAATGTCTTCTACTGTGGTCCAGACAGCTAGCTCTTTGTTACTGTGTGGTCCTGACAGCTAGCTCTTTGTTACTGTGAATGTCTTATACTGTGGTCCAGACAGCTAGCTCTTTGTTACTGTGAATGTCTAACACTGTGGTCCAGACAGCTAGCTCTTTGTTACTGTGAATGTGTGGTCCCGACAGCTAGCTCTTTGTTACTGTGAATGTCTTTTACTGTGTGGTCCCGACAGCTAGCTCTTTGTTACTGTGAATGTCTTATACTGTGTGGTCCCGACAGCTAGCTCTTTGTTACTGTGAATGTCTTATACTGTGTGGTCCCGACAGCTAGCTCTTTGTTACTGTGAATGTCTAACATTGTGTGGTCCCGACAGCTAGCTCTTTGTTACTGTGAATGTCTTATACTGTGTGGTCCTGACAGCTAGCTCTTTGTTACTGTGAATGTGTGGTCCCGACAGCTAGCTCTTTGTTACTGTGAATGTCTTTTACTGTGTGGTCCCGACAGCTAGCTCTTTGTTACTGTGAATGTCTTATACTGTGTGGTCCCGACAGCTAGCTCTTTGTTACTGTGAATGTCTTATACTGTGTGGTCCCGACAGCTAGCTCTTTGTTACTGTGAATGTCTAACACTGTGGTCCAGACAGCTAGCTCTTTGTTACTGTGAATGTCTAACACTGTGGTCCAGACAGCTAGCTCTTTGTTACTGTGAATGTCTAACACTGTGGTCCCGACAGCTAGCTCTTTGTTACTGTGAATGTCTTATACTGTGTGGTCCAGACAGCTAGCTCTTTGTTACTGTGAATGTCTTATACTGTGTGGTCCCGACAGCTAGCTCTTTGTTACTGTGAATGTGTGGTCCCGACAGCTAGCTCTTTGTTACTGTGAATGTCTTATACTGTGTGGTCCAGACAGCTAGCTCTTTGTTACTGTGAATGTCTTATACTGTGTGGTCCCGACAGCTAGCTCTTTGTTACTGTGAATGTCTAACACTGTGGTCCAGACAGCTAGCTCTTTGTTACTGTGAATGTCTTTTACTGTGTGGTCCCGACAGCTAGCTCTTTGTTACTGTGAATGTCTTATACTGTGTGGTCCCGACAGCTAGCTCTTTGTTACAGTGAATGTCTTATACTGTGTGGTCCCGACAGCTAGCTCTTTGTTACTGTGAATGTCTTTTACTGTGTGGTCCCGACAGCTAGCTCTTTGTTACTGTGAATGTCTTATACTGTGTGGTCCCGACAGCTAGCTCTTTGTTACTGTGAATGTCTTATACTGTGTGGTCCAGACAGCTTACTCTTTGTTACTGTGAATGTCTTATACTGTGTGGTCCTGACAGCTAGCTCTTTGTTACTGTGAATGTCTTATACTGTGTGGTCCCGACAGCTAGCTCTTTGTTACTGTGAATGTCTTATACTGTGTGGTCCCGACAGCTAGCTCTTTGTTACTGTGAATGTCTTCTACTGTGGTCCCGACAGCTAGCTCTTTGTTACTGTGAATGTCTTATACTGTGTGGTTCCGACAGCTAGCTCTTTGTTACTGTGAATGTCTTATACTGTGTGGTCCAGACAGCTAGCTCTTTGTTACTGTGAATGTCTTATACTGTGTGGTCCCGACAGCTAGCTCTTTGTTACTGTGAATGTCTTATACTGTGTGGTCCCGACAGCTAGCTCTTTGTTACTGTGAATGTCTTATACTGTGGTCCTGACAGCTAGCTCTTTGTTACTGTGAATGTCTTATACTGTGGTCCCGACAGCTAGCTCTTTGTTACTGTGAATGTCTTATACTGTGGTCCCGACAGCTAGCTCTTTGTTACTGTGAATGTGTGGTCCCGACAGCTAGCTCTTTGTTACTGTGAATGTCTTATACTGTGTGGTCCAGACAGCTAACTCTTTGTCACTGTGAATGTGTGGTCCAGACAGCTAACTCTTTGTTACTGTGAATGTGTGGTCCAGACAGCTAACTCTTTGTTACTGTGAATGTGTGGTCCTGACAGCTAGCTCTTTGTTACTGTGAATGTGTGGTCCTGACAGCTAGCTCTTTGTTACTGTGAATGTCTTATACTGTGTGGTCCTGACAGCTAGCTCTTTGTTACTGTGAATGTCTAACATTGTGTGGTCCAGACAGCTAGCTCTTTGTTACTGTGAATGTCTTATACTGTGTGGTCCCGACAGCTAGCTCTTTGTTACTGTGAATGTCTTATACTGTGTGGTCCTGACAGCTAGCTCTTTGTTACTGTGAATGTCTTATACTGTGTGGTCCTGACAGCTAGCTCTTTGTTACTGTGAATGTCTAACATTGTGTGGTCCAGACAGCTAGCTCTTTGTTACTGTGAATGTCTTATACTGTGTGGTCCTGACAGCTAGCTCTTTGTTACAGTGAATGTCTAACATTGTGTGGTCCAGACAGCTAGCTCTTTGTTACTGTGAATGTCTTATACTGTGTGGTCCCGACAGCTAGCTCTTTGTTACTGTGAATGTCTTATACTGTGTGGTCCAGACAGCTAGCTCTTTGTTACTGTGAATGTATAACACTGTGTGGTCCCGACAGCTAGCTCTTTGTTTACCATTCACTTCCTGTTGAGGCCTAACTTAGCAGGCTTGGGTTCTGATAAAGAGTTCCACAGTTGAGCTAAACTCACGAGGCAGTTATTCTTCAAGAATCAATGTGTTTTATATCGTTCATTGACGTCAAAATTGTAGCAACTGAAGATGGATGTTTATTTTAATTTTTTTACGATGTCTGTTTTGCAAACCAACTGCCTCTCCTCCACTAGTGTTTAGTGCCGTGTCTGTCCTGTCAGCTGATCTCTATCGGGGGCGACCTTATCTCCCTCCTCTCCTCTCCACAGTATGAGAAGTAGTGCTGCAGCAGGATGCCAGGCAAGGCAGCAGACGCGTTCCAACCTGGGGACTTGGTCTTCGCCAAGATGAGGGGCTTCCCCCATTGGCCGGCCAGGGTGAGTCTAACACACACACTGAGGGGCTTCCCCCATTGGTCGGCCAGGGTGAGTCTAACACACACGCTGAGGGGCTTCCCCCATTGGTCGGCCAGGGTGAGTCTAACACACACGCTGAGGGGCTTCCCCCATTGGTCGGCCAGGGTGAGTCTAACACACACCGATGGTCAGGAGAGGAAGATTGTCGAGACAGACGATAGTGTCTTTCTCCTACAGATAGTAGTGTTTCTCCTACAGACAGATAGTAGTGTTTCTCCTACAGACAGATAGTAGTGTTTCTCCTACAGACAGATAGTAGTGTTTCTCCTACAGACAGATAGTAGTGTTTCTCCTACAGACAGATAGTAGTGTTTCTCCTACAGACAGATAGTAGTGTTTCTCCTACAGACAGATAGTAGTGTTTCTCCTACAGACAGATAGTAGTGTTTCTCCTACAGACAGATAGTAGTGTTTCTCCTACAGACAGATAGTAGTGTTTCTCCTACAGACAGATAGTAGTGTTTCTCCTACAGACAGATAGTAGTGTTTCTCCTACAGACAGATAGTTGTGTTTCTCCTACAGATAGATAGTAGTGTTTCTCCTACAGATAGATAGTAGTGTTTCTCCTACAGATAGATAGTAGTGTTTCTCCTACAGATAGATAGTAGTGTTTCTCCTACAGACAGATAGTAGTGTTTCTCTTACAGATAGTAGTGTTTCTCCTACAGATAGATAGTAGTGTTTCTCTTACAGATAGATAGTAGTGTTTCTCCTACAGACAGATAGTAGTGTTTCTCCTACAGACAGATAGTAGTGTTTCTCCTACAGACAGATAGTAGTGTTTCTCCTACAGACAGATAGTAGTGTTTCTCTTACAGACAGATAGTAGTGTTTCTCTTAGACAGATAGTAGTGTTTCTCTTACAGACATATAGTAGTGTTTCTCCTACAGATAGATAGTGTCTTTCTCCTACAGATAGTAGTGTTTCTCCTACAGATAGTAGTGTTTCTCCTACAGACAGATAGTAGTGTTTCTCCTACAGACAGATAGTAGTGTTTCTCCTACAGACAGATAGTAGTGTTTCTCCTACAGACAGATAGTAGTGTTTCTCCTACAGACAGATAGTAGTGTTTCTCCTACAGACAGATAGTAGTGTTTCTCCTACAGACAGATAGTAGTGTTTCTCCTACAGACAGATAGTAGTGTTTCTCCTACAGACAGATAGTTGTGTTTCTCCTACAGACAGATAGTAGTGTTTCTCCTACAGACAGATAGTAGTGTTTCTCTTACAGACAGATAGTAGTGTTTCTCTTACAGACAGATAGTAGTGTTTCTCTTACAGACAGATAGTAGTGTTTCTCTTACAGACAGATAGTAGTGTTTCTCTTACAGACATATAGTAGTGTTTCTCCTACAGATAGATAGTAGTGTTTCTCCTACAGATAGATAGTAGTGTTTCTCCTACAGATAGATAGTAGTGTTTCTCTTACAGATAGTAGTGTTTCTCCTACAGATAGATAGTAGTGTTTCTCCTACAGACAGATAGTAGTGTTTCTCCTACAGATAGATAGTAGTGTTTCTCCTACAGATAGATAGTAGTGTTTCTCTTACAGATAGTAGTGTTTCTCCTACAGACAGATAGTAGTGTTTCTCCTACAGACAGATAGTAGTGTTTCTCTTACAGACAGATAGTAGTGTTTCTCTTACAGACATATAGTAGTGTTTCTCCTACAGACAGATAGTAGTGTTTCTCCTACAGATAGATAGTGTCTTTCTCCTACAGATAGTAGTGTTTCTCCTACAGATAGTAGTGTTTCTCCTACAGACAGATAGTAGTGTTTCTCCTACAGACAGATAGTAGTGTTTCTCCTACAGACAGATAGTAGTGTTTCTCCTACAGACAGATAGTAGTGTTTCTCCTACAGACAGATAGTAGTGTTTCTCCTACAGACAGATAGTAGTGTTTCTCCTACAGACAGATAGTAGTGTTTCTCCTACAGACAGATAGTAGTGTTTCTCCTACAGACAGATAGTAGTGTTTCTCCTACAGACAGATAGTAGTGTTTCTCCTACAGACAGATAGTAGTGTTTCTCCTACAGACAGATAGTAGTGTTTCTCCTACAGACAGATAGTAGTGTTTCTCCTACAGACAGATAGTAGTGTTTCTCCTACAGACAGATAGTAGTGTTTCTCCTACAGACAGATAGTAGTGTTTCTCCTACAGACAGATAGTTGTGTTTCTCCTACAGATAGATAGTTGTGTTTCTCCTACAGATAGATAGTAGTGTTTCTCCTACAGATAGATAGTAGTGTTTCTCCTACAGATAGATAGTAGTGTTTCTCCTACAGACAGATAGTAGTGTTTCTCCTACAGACAGATAGTAGTGTTTCTCCTACAGATAGATAGTAGTGTTTCTCTTACAGATAGATAGTAGTGTTTCTCCTACAGACAGATAGTAGTGTTTCTCCTACAGACAGATAGTAGTGTTTCTCCTACAGACAGATAGTAGTGTTTCTCCTACAGACAGATAGTAGTGTTTCTCTTACAGACAGATAGTAGTGTTTCTCTTACAGACATATAGTAGTGTTTCTCCTACAGATAGATAGTGTCTTTCTCCTACAGATAGTAGTGTTTCTCCTACAGATAGTAGTGTTTCTCCTACAGATAGTAGTGTTTCTCCTACAGACAGATAGTAGTGTTTCTCCTACAGACAGATAGTAGTGTTTCTCCTACAGACAGATAGTAGTGTTTCTCCTACAGACAGATAGTTGTGTTTCTCCTACAGACAGATAGTTGTGTTTCTCCTACAGATAGATAGTAGTGTTTCTCCTACAGATAGATAGTAGTGTTTCTCCTACAGATAGATAGTAGTGTTTCTCCTACAGATAGATAGTAGTGTTTCTCCTACAGACAGATAGTAGTGTTTCTCCTACAGACAGATAGTAGTGTTTCTCCTACAGATAGATAGTAGTGTTTCTCTTACAGATAGATAGTAGTGTTTCTCCTACAGACAGATAGTAGTGTTTCTCCTACAGACAGATAGTAGTGTTTCTCCTACAGACAGATAGTAGTGTTTCTCCTACAGACAGATAGTAGTGTTTCTCTTACAGACAGATAGTAGTGTTTCTCTTACAGACATATAGTAGTGTTTCTCCTACAGATAGATAGTGTCTTTCTCCTACAGATAGTAGTGTTTCTCCTACAGACAGATAGTAGTGTTTCTCCTACAGACAGATAGTAGTGTTTCTCCTACAGACAGATAGTAGTGTTTCTCCTACAGACAGATAGTAGTGTTTCTCCTACAGACAGATAGTAGTGTTTCTCCTACAGACAGATAGTAGTGTTTCTCCTACAGACAGATAGTAGTGTTTCTCCTACAGACAGATAGTAGTGTTTCTCCTACAGACAGATAGTAGTGTTTCTCCTACAGACAGATAGTAGTGTTTCTCCTACAGACAGATAGTACAGACAGATAGTAGTGTTTCTCTTACAGACAGATAGTAGTGTTTCTCTTACAGACATATAGTAGTGTTTCTCCTACAGATAGATAGTAGTGTTTCTCCTACAGATAGATAGTAGTGTTTCTCTTACAGATAGTAGTGTTTCTCCTACAGACAGATGGTAGTGTTTCTCCTACAGACAGATGGTAGTGTTTCTCCTACAGACAGATGGTAGTGTTTCTCCTACAGACAGATGGTAGTGTTTCTCCTACAGACAGATGGTAGTGTTTCTCCTACAGACAGATGGTAGTGTTTCTCCTACAGACAGATGGTAGTGTTTCTCTTACAGATAGTAGTGTTTCTCCTACAGACAGATGGTAGTGTTTCTCCTACAGACAGATGGTAGTGTTTCTCCTACAGACAGATGGTAGTGTTTCTCCTACAGACAGATGGTAGTGTTTCTCCTACAGACAGATGGTAGTGTTTCTCCTACAGACAGATGGTAGTGTTTCTCCTACAGACAGATGGTAGTGTTTCTCCTACAGATAGATGGTAGTGTTTCTCCTACAGATAGATGGTAGTGTTTCTCCTACAGATAGATGGTAGTGTTTCTCCTACAGATAGATGGTAGTGTTTCTCCTACAGATAGATGGTAGTGTTTCTCCTACAGATAGATGGTAGTGTTTCTCCTACAGATAGATGGTAGTGTTTCTCCTACAGATAGATAGTAGTGTTTCTCTTACAGATAGTAGTGTTTCTCCTACAGATAGATAGTAGTGTTTCTCCTACAGATAGATAGTAGTGTTTCTCCTACAGATAGATAGTAGTGTTTCTCCTACAGATAGATAGTAGTGTTTCTCCTACAGATAGATGGTAGTGTTTCTCCTACAGATAGATGGTAGTGTTTCTCCTACAGATAGATGGTAGTGTTTCTCCTACAGATAGATAGTAGTGTTTCTCTTACAGATAGTAGTGTTTCTCCTACAGATAGATAGTAGTGTTTCTCCTACAGATAGATAGTAGTGTTTCTCCTACAGATAGATAGTAGTGTTTCTCCTACAGATAGATAGTAGTGTTTCTCCTACAGATAGATAGTAGTGTTTCTCCTACAGATAGATAGTAGTGTTTCTCCTACAGATAGATAGTAGTGTTTCTCCTACAGATAGATAGTAGTGTTTCTCCTACAGATAGATAGTAGTGTTTCTCCTACAGATAGATAGTAGTGTTTCTCCTACAGATAGATAGTAGTGTTTCTCCTACAGATAGATAGTAGTGTTTCTCCTACAGATAGATAGTAGTGTTTCTCCTACAGATAGATAGTAGTGTTTCTCCTACAGATAGTAGTGTTTCTCCTACAGATAGTAGTGTCTCTCCTACAGATAGATAGTAGTGTCTCTCCTACAGATAGATAAACAGTGTCTGTCTCCTACAGATAGATAGTTGTGTTTCTCCTATAGATAGATAGTAGTGTTTCTCCTACAGATAGATAGTAATGTTTCTCCTACAGATAGATAGTAGTGTTTCTCCTACAGATAGATAGTAGTGTTTCTCCTACAGATAGATAGTAGTGTTTCTCCTACAGATAGATAGTAGTGTTTCTCCTACAGATAGATAGTAGTGTCTCTCCTACAGATAGATAGTAGTGTCTCTCCTACAGATAGATAGTAGTGTCTCTCCTACAGATAGATAGTAGTCTCTCCTACAGATAGATAGTTGTGTTTCTCCTATAGATAGATAGTAGTGTTTCTCCTACAGATAGATAGTAGTGTTTCTCCTACAGATAGATAGTAGTGTTTCTCCTACAGATAGATAGTAGTGTCTCTCCTACAGATAGATAGTAGTGTCTCTCCTACAGATAGATAGTAGTCTCTCCTACAGATAGATAGTTGTGTTTCTCCTATAGATAGATAGTAGTGTTTCTCCTACAGATAGATAGTAGTGTTTCTCCTACAGATAGATAGTAGTGTTTCTCCTACAGATAGATAGTAGTGTCTCTCCTACAGATAGATAAACAGTGTCTGTGTTTCTCCTACAGATAGATAAACAGTGTCTGTGTTTCTCCTACAGATAGATAGTAATGTTTCTCCTACAGATAGATAGTAGTGTCTCTCCTACAGATAGATAAACAGTGTCTGTGTTTCTCCTACAGATAGATAAACAGTGTCTGTCCTACAGATAGTTAAACAGTGTTTCTCCTACAGATCGCCCGGGGCGAGAGCTCTAAGAAGAAGGTTCCAGTGTTTTTCTTTGGAACTCACCAGACGTAAGTAGAGGAGGCTTCCTTCCTGTCTTTCCTCCCTATTCTTCCTGCCCTTCCTTCCTATCGTTCCTGTCCTTCCTTCCTAGCCTTCCTTCCTGTCCTTCTTTCCTATCCTTCCTGTCCTTCCTTCCTAGCCTTCCTTCCTATCGTTCCTGTCCTTCCTTCCTGTCCTTCCTTCCTGTCCTTCCTTCCTATCCTTCCTGTACTTCCTTCCTGTCCTTCCTTCCTGTCCTTCCTATCCTCCCTATCCTTCCTTCCTATCCTCCCTGTCCTTCCTGTCCTTCCTTCCTGTCCTTCCTGTCCTCCCTATCCTTCCTTCCTGTCCATCCTTCCTATCTTTCCTGTCCATCCTTCCTATCTTTCCTGTCCTTCCTTCCTATCCTTCATGTCCTTCCTTCCTGTCCTTCCTTCCTGTCCTACCTTCCTGTCCTTCCTATCCTTCCTGTCCTACCTTCCTGTCCTTCCTATCCTTCCTGTCCTACCTTCCTGTCCTTCCTGTCCTTCCTTCCTATCCTTCCTATCTTTCCTGTCCTTCCTATCCTTCCTATATTTCCTGTCCTTCCTTCCTGTCCTTCCTTCCTGTCCTTCCTTCCTGTCCTTCATATCCTTCCTGTCCTATCCTACCAGACCACAGCTGATTTACTGATGCAGCTTTTTTAAACGTTTTATTTACCTTTTATTTAACTGGGCAAGTCAGTTAAGAACAAATTCTTATTTTCAATAAATAAAATATAAATATAGGACAAAACACACATCACAACAAGAGACACAACACCACAAAGAGATAGAAAACAACAACATAGCAAGGCAGAAACACAACCTAACAGCAACATGGTAGCAGCACACAACATGGTAGCAGCACACAACATGGTAGCAGCACACAACATGGTAGCAGCACAAAACATGGTAGCAGCACAAAACATGGTAGCAGCACAAAACATGGTAGCAGCACAACATGGTAGCAGCACAACATGGTAGCAGCACAAAACATGGTAGCAGCACAAAACATGGTAGCAGCACAAAACATGGTAGCAGCACAACATGGTAGCAGCACAACATGGTAGCAGCACAACATGGTAGCAGCACAAAACATGGTAGCAGCACAAAACATGGTAGCAGCACAACATGGTAGCAGCACAACACATGGTAGCAGCACAACACATGGTAGCAGCACAAAACATGGTAGCAGCACAACATGGTAGCAGCACAAAACATGGTAGCAGCACAAAACATGGTAGCAGCACAAAACATGGTAGCAGCACAAAACATGGTAGCAGCACAACATGGTAGCAGCACAAAACATGGTAGCAGCACAAAACATGGTAGCAGCACAACATGGTAGCAGCACAACACATGGTAGCAGCACAACACATGGTAGCAGCACAAAACATGGTAGCAGCACAAAACATGGTAGCAGCACAACATGGTAGCAGCACAACATGGTAGCAGCACAACATGGTAGCAGCACAAAACATGGTAGCAGCACAAAACATGGTAGCAGCACAACATGGTAGCAGCACAACACATGGTAGCAGCACAAAACATGGTAGCAGCACAAAACACGGTAGCAGCACAAAACACGGTAGCAGCACACAACACGGTAGCAGCACACAACACGGTAGCAGCACACAACACGGTAGCAGCACACAACATGGTATAAACATTATTGGGCCCAGACAACAGCACAAAGGGCAAGAAGGTAGAGACAACAATACGTCACACAAAGTAGCCACACACCGGTCAGTCAGAGTGTCTGAGTGAAGAGATGGAGATAAAACTGTCCCGTTTGAGTGTTTGTTGCAGCTCGTTCCAGTCGCTAACTGAAAAGACGAGGGACGGGAATATTTTTTAAATAGTTACTCCAATAACATCATTATTTATTATTATTATTAATGATCGTTGTTATTATTAATATATAATATAATAATATATTAATATATATATATATTATTTTTTTTAACCTAATATAATAATATATTAATATATATATATATATATTTAACCTGCATTTATCAATATTAATTATTATCGTTATTATGTATTACTATTATTCTTGTTATTTATTATTGTCTCATTAATTATCATTGTTATTTAAAATAATCATTATTTATTATTACTTGATATATTGATTGATTATTGATTGATTGATTATTGATTGATTGATTGATTATTGATTGATTATTGATTGATTGATTATTGATTGATTGATTATTGATTGATTGATTATTGATTGATTATTGATTGATTGATTGATTGATTGATTGATTATTGATTGATTGATTATTGATTGATTGATTGATTGATTATTGATTGATTGATTATTGATTGATTGATTATTGATTGATTGATTATTGATTGATTATTGATTGATTGATTATTGATTGATATATTGATTATTATTCTCATATTATGATTTATTATGGTTATTACATGCTAGTAGATAGTATGATTGGTTTGTATTGACTGTAAGTCACTAGATAAGTGTCCGATAAAGGACCAAAACGGGGATGGATGGTTTCTGTCATTCTGTTCTGGTTTGTGGACCGAGTCTTCTTCTCCTGTCGTTCCCAGAGCATCCATACCCACTGAAAATATAGTGACCTACGTAGGGAACAAGGGCAGATATGGGAAAGGAGTGCGCATCAGAGGTTTCACAGAGGGAATGTGGGAGATAGAGAACACTCCTAGAGTATGCAGCAAACAGAAGGTGGGGAGGACACACACACACTCACTCTCTCACACACACACACTCACTCTCACACACTCTCTCTCTCACTCACGCACACTCACTCACTCTCTCACACACTCACTCACTCACTCTCTCTCTCTCACTCACACACACTCTCACACTCTCTCTCACACACACACACTCTCTCTCTCTCTCTCTCTCTCTCTCTCTCTCTCTCTCTCACACACTCTCTCACATATACTCTCTCGCTCTCTGACACACCTCCCTCCATGTAGTGAATTGGAATGTCTCTTGCTCTCAGCTCAGTCTCTGTTTCTCTGTCTGAAACAGGTGGGTGTTACCCCAGCTAAAAAAGAGCAAGCAGAAAAAAAGCCAGACCCGTCCAAGACATCTGCACCGGTCAAAGTGAGTCAACTGTCCGGCTGTGATACAGACAGTAGCTATATAATAGTAGAAAATAACTTGTATAATATATATATATATTTTTTTTTTAAACTTCAACTTACAGATGTCCACCTCCCTTAAACAGGCCCCAATAAAGGCCCCTAAAACACAAGCGAAGACTATCAAGACAGTGGCAGTGACGGCACCGGGAAACAAGGCGTTACCGGGAAACAAGGCGTTACCGGGAAACAGAAAAACATCTGCCGACGGCCGACAGAGGACCGACACAAGAGCTGAGAAAAGGAAAAAGGTATGGAGGGGAACGCACCAATGTTTCTAAACTTAACATTTATCTGTCAAACCTAGAAGTATAAAATATTTTGAATTGCCGATGTATAAACGTGTTTTATAAATCGATTTTTTTTTTAAAGACCAATAATCTCTGCTCTGCTAATTCGTGTCATTAGATCGGAATGTATTCTTCCCGGGACGAGCCTGTCCAAGGGCAGAAGACAGCCCCGGCCAGTTCAGCTGTAATCCCACCAGGTAAAGAACATTGCCACTATCTGTCAGCCATTTTGTATCAGTCATATCAATGTGTTGTCGTGGGACAGGGATTCTAAAATGGCCGCCCTGTTCTGGTCTCCACAGCCAGCAAGAAGACGAGATTGACGGAGGAGAAAAGCTCGTCCACTCCAAAGAGCGAGAAGACCACAGAAGAGAGAAAGAAACAGGAGAGAAGAGGGAGGAAGAGGAAAAAGGATGATGAGGGAGAGAAGATAACAGAAGAGAGAAAGAAACAGGAGAGAAGAGGGAGGAAGAGGAAAAAGGATGATGAGGGAGAGAAGATGAAGGAAGTTGGTGTTGAAGAGGGAAAGATTGAAGTCAGTAAGATGAGGAAGACGAGGAAGGTGGAAAGTTTAGAAACAGACAAACAAGTAATCCACAAGGAAGAGGTTAAGAAGGGGGACGAGGAGGAGGAGGCTGGGGTAGCAGTGAAGGGGAACGAAGAGGAGGAGGCTGGGTTAGCAGTGAAGGGGAACGAAGAGGAGGAGGCTGGGGTAGCAGTGAAGGAGGCTGGGGTAGCAGTGAAGGGGAACGAAGAGGGTGGGGTAGCAGTGAAGGGGAACGAAGAGGGTGGGGTAGCAGTGAAGGGGAACGAAGAGGGTGGGGTAGCAGTGAAGGGGAACGAAGAGGGTGGGGTAGCAGTGAAGGGGAACGAAGAGGGTGGGGTAGCAGTGAAGGGGAACGAAGAGGGTGGGGTAGCAGTGAAGGGGAACGAAGAGGGTGGGGTAGCAGTGAAGGGGAACGAAGAGGGTGGGGTAGCAGTGAAGGGGAACGAAGAGGGTGGGGTAGCAGTGAAGGGGAACGAAGAGGGTGGGGTAGCAGTGAAGGGGAACGAAGAGGGTGGGGTAGCAGTGAAGGGGAACGAAGAGGGTGGGGTAGCAGTGAAGGGGAACGAAGAGGGTGGGGTAGCAGTGAAGGGGAACGAAGAGGGTGGGTTAGCAGTGAAGGGGAACGAAGAGGAGGATGCTGGGGTAGCAGTGAAGGGGAACGAAGAGGAGGATGCTGGGGTAGCAGTGAAGGGGAACGAAGAGGAGGATGCTGGGGTAGCAGTGAAGGGGAACGAAGAGGAGGATGCTGGGGTAGCAGTGAAGGGGAACGAAGAGGAGGATGCTGGGGTAGCAGTGAAGGGGAACGAAGAGGAGGAGGCTGGGGTAGCAGTGAAGGGGAACGAAGAGGAGCAGACTGGGGTAGCAGTGAAAGGGCACGAAGTGAAGGAAACCGATACTGTCACAGAGATCAGTCCTGGTCAGGATGAAGAGGTGAGTGCTCTCTGACAGGTCCCAAATGGCCCCTTATTCCCTACAGCATTGTCATCATACGAGAATTTTGACCCTAATATCAGGTTTAGTATTACAATACTCGATTACAGTCACGATATTTGATAGGAAAAAGACACCTAAACGATACCACGGCAACAAAAGATGGCATATTAGCCAAAGTCCCAGAATGCCACTGGATCTACTGGACAGGTAAACTCAGCTACTGCTCTGTTCAATCGTTGGCCATCTTGAATTCAATATCACTGGACAGGTAGACTCAGCTACTGCTCTGTTCAATCGTTGGCCATCTTGAATTCAATATCACTGGACAGGTAGACTCAGCTACTGCTCTGTTCAATCGTTGGCCATCTTGAATTCAATATCATGACGGTAGATCGTTTTTACATCAACATGTAACGAATAAATTATACACTGAACAAAAATATACACGCAACATGTAAAAAGTGTTGGTCCCATTTTTTTAAAAAAATTTTATGAGCTGAAATAAAAAAAGATCCCCGAAAACGTATTTCTTTCTTGTTTGTTTACATCCCTGTTTAGTGAGCCTTCTTCCTGACAGGTGTGATCATTACACAGGTGCACCTTGTGCTGGGGACAATAAAAGGCTACTCTTAACAACATGTGCAGTTTTGTCAACAACACAATGCCACAGATGTCTCGAGTTGAGGGAGTTTGCAATTGGAATGCTGACTGCAGGAATGGCCACCAGAGTTGTTGCCAAAAAATGTAATGTTCATTTCTCTACCATAAGCCGCTTCTAATATCGTTTTAGAGAATTTGGCATAACGTCCAACCGGCCTCACAACCGCAGACCACGTGTATGGCGTCGTGTGGGCGAGCGGTTTGCTGTTGTGAACAGAGTGCCCCGTGGTGGTGGGGTTATGGTATGGGCAATACAGACAATGAACACAATTTTATAGATGGCAATTTGAATGCACAAAGATACCGTTTGGTGATCCTGAGGCCCATTGTCGTGCCATTCATCCGCAACCATCACCTCATGTTTCAGCGTGATAATGCACAGCTCCATGTCGCAAGGACCTGGACACAATTCCTGGAAGCTGAAAATGTTCCAGTTCTCCCATGGCCTGCATACTCACCAGACATGTCACCAATTGAGCATGTTTGGAATGCTCTGGATCGACATATCCATCAACTTCACACAGCCATTGAAGAGGAGTGGGACAACATTCCACAGGCCACAATCAACAGCCTGATCAACTCTATGTGAAGGAGATGTGTCACGCTCTATGAGGCAAATGGTCACACCAGATACTGACTGGTTTTCTGATCACACCAGATACTGACTGGTTTTCTGATCACACCAGATACTGACTGGTTTTCTGATCACACCAGATACTGACTGGTTTTCTGATCACACCAGATACTGACTGGTTTTCTGACCCGCACCAGATACTGACTGGTTTCTGATCACACCAGATACTGACTGGTTTTCTGACCCGCACCAGATACTGACTGGTTTTCTGACCCGCACCAGATACTGACTGGTTTCTGATCACACCAGATACTGACTGGTTTTCTGATCACACCAGATACTGACTGGTTTTCTGACCCACACCAGATACTGACTGGTTTCTGATCACACCAGATACTGACTGGTTTCTGATCACACCAGATACTGACTGGTTTTCTGATCACACCAGATACTGACTGGTTTTCTGATCACACCAGATACTGACTGGTTTTCTGATCACACCAGATACTGACTGGTTTTCTGATCACACCAGATACTGACTGGTTTCTGATCACACCAGATACTGACTGGTTTTCTGATCCACACCAGATACTGACTGGTTTTCTGATCCACACCCCTACCCTTTTTAATGTGTCTGTGACCAACAGATTCACATCTGTATTCCCAGTCATGTGAAATCTATAGATTAGGCCCTAATTAATTTAAATTGACTGATTTCCTTATATTATGAACTATAACTCAGTAAAATCGTTATTTGTTCCACGTTGCGTTTTATATTTTAGTTCAGTATGCAATCAATTTTACCATTTTTATTTTTTTTACCAATTTAATTACATAACGGTAATTTAAACAGCAAGCAATGCAGGTGTAGAATCAAATGTATTGGTCACATACACATGGTTAGCAGATGTTATTGGTCACATGGTTAACAGATGTTAATGGTCACATACACATGGTTAGCAGATGTTATTGGTCACATGGTTAACAGATGTTAATGGTCACATACACATGGTTAACAGATGTTATTGGTCACATGGTTAACAGATGTTAATGGTCACATACACATGGTTAGCAGATGTTATTGGTCACATACACATGGTTAGCAGATGTTAATGGTCACATACACATGGTTAGCAGATGTTATTGGTCACATACACATGGTTAGCAGATGTTAATGGTCACATACACATGGTTAGCAGATGTTAATGGTCACATACACATGGTTAGCAGATGTTAATGGTCACATACACATGGTTAGCAGATGTTAATGGTCACATACACATGGTTAGCAGATGTTAATGGTCACATGGTTAGCAGATGTTAATGGTCACATGGTTAGCAGATGGTAATGGTCACATACACATGGTTAGCAGATGTTAATGGTCACATGGTTAGCAGATGGTAATGGTCACATACACATGGTTAGCAGATGTTAATGGTCACATACACATGGTTAGCAGATGTTAATGGTCACATACACATGGTTAGCAGATGTTAATGGTCACATACACATGGTTAGCAGATGTTAATGGTCACATACACATGGTTAGCAGATGTTAATGGTCACATGGTTAGCAGATGTTAATGGTCACATGGTTAGCAGATGGTAATGGTCACATACACATGGTTAGCAGATGTTAATGGTCACATGGTTAGCAGATGGTAATGGTCACATACACATGGTTAGCAGATGTTAATGGTCACATACACATGGTTAGCAGATGTTAATGGTCACATACACATGGTTAGCAGATGTTAATGGTCACATACACATGGTTAGCAGATGTTATTGGTCACATGGTTAGCAGATGTTAATGGTCACATACACATGGTTAGCAGATGTTAATGGTCACATACACATGGTTAGCAGATGTTAATGGTCACATACACATGGTTAGCAGATGTTAATGGTCACATACACATGGTTAGCAGATGTTAATGGTCACATACACATGGTTAGCAGATGTTATTGGTCACATACACATGGTTAGCAGATGTTAATGGTCACATACACATGGTTAGCAGATGTTAATGGTCACATACACATGGTTAGCAGATGTTAATGGTCACATACACATGGTTAGCAGATGTTAATGGTCACATACACATGGTTAGCAGATGTTATTGGTCACATACACATGGTTAGCAGATGTTATTGGTCACATGGTTAGCAGATGTTAATGGTCACATACACATGGTTAGCAGATGTTATTGGTCACATACACATGGTTAACAGATGTTAATGGTCACATACACATGGTTAGCAGATGTTATTGGTCACATACACATGGTTAGCAGATGTTAATGGTCACATACACATGGTTAGCAGATGTTAATGGTCACATACACATGGTTAGCAGATGTTAATGGTCACATACACATGGTTAGCAGATGTTAATGGTCACATGGTTAGCAGATGTTAATGGTCACATGGTTAGCAGATGGTAATGGTCACATACACATGGTTAGCAGATGTTAATGGTCACATGGTTAGCAGATGGTAATGGTCACATACACATGGTTAGCAGATGTTAATGGTCACATACACATGGTTAGCAGATGTTAATGGTCACATACACATGGTTAGCAGATGTTAATGGTCACATACACATGGTTAGCAGATGTTATTGGTCACATACACATGGTTAACAGATGTTAATGGTCACATACACATGGTTAGCAGATGTTATTGGTCACATACACATGGTTAGCAGATGTTAATGGTCACATACACATGGTTAGCAGATGTTAATGGTCACATACACATGGTTAACAGATGTTAATGGTCACATACACATGGTTAGCAGATGTTAATGGTCACATGGTTAGCAGATGTTATTGGTCACATACACATGGTTAGCAGATGTTAATGGTCACATACACATGGTTAGCAGATGTTATTGGTCACATGGTTAGCAGATGTTAATGGTCACATACACATGGTTAGCAGATGTTAATGGTCACATACACATGGTTAGCAGATGTTATTGGTCACATACACATGGTTAGCAGATGTTATTGGTCACATACACATGGTTAGCAGATGTTAATGGTCACATACACATGGTTAACAGATGTTATTGGTCACATGGTTAGCAGATGTTATTGGTCACATGGTTAGCAGATGTTAATGGTCACATGGTTAGCAGATGTTAATGGTCACATGGTTAGCAGATGTTAATGGTCACATGGTTAGCAGATGGTCACATACACATGCTTAGCAGATGTTAATGGTCACATACACATGGTTAGCAGATGTTAACTCACTGCTAGCCTGTACTGGGAGTCTGGGCTGCGAGTGTTGCGAAATGCTTGTGCTTCTAGTTCCGACAATGCAGTAATAACCAACGAGTAATCTAGCTAACAATTCCAAAACTACTACCTTATACACACAAGTGTAAAGGGATAAAGAATATGTACATAAAGATATATGAATGAGTGATGGTACAGAACGGCATAGGCAAGATGAAGCAGATGGTATTGAGTACAGCAGTGAGTCAGTGGAGCTAACATGACGCAGTCCAGACTCCCAGGCTAGCAGTGAGTTAGTGGAGCTAACATGACGCAGTCCAGACTCCCAGGCTAGCAGTGAGTTAGTGGAGCTAACATGATGCAGCCCAGACTCCCAGGCTAGCAGTGAGTTAGTGGAGCTAACATGATGCAGCCCAGACTCCCAGGCTAGCAGTGAGTTAGTGGAGCTAACATGATGCAGCCCAGACTCCCAGGCTAGCAGTGAGTTAGTGGAGCTAACATGATGCAGTCCAGACTCCCAGTACAGGCTAGCAGTGAGTTAGTGGAGCTAACATGATGCAGTCCAGACTCCCAGTACAGGCTAGCAGTGAGTTAGTGGAGCTAACATGATGCAGCCCAGACTCCCAGGCTAGCAGTGAGTTAGTGGAGCTAACATGACGCAGTCCAGACTCCCAGGCTAGCAGTGAGTTAGTGGAGCTAACATGATGCAGTCCAGACTCCCAGGCTAGCAGTGAGTTAGTGGAGCTAACATGATGCAGCCCAGACTCCCAGGCTAGCAGTGAGTTAGTGGAGCTAACATGATGCAGCCCAGACTCCCAGGCTAGCAGTGAGTCAGTGGAGCTAACATGATGCAGCCCAGACTCCCAGGCTAGCAGTGAGTTAGTGGAGCTAACATGATGCAGCCCAGACTCCCAGGCTAGCAGTGAGTTAGTGGAGCTAACATGATGCAGTCCAGACTCCCAGGATAGCAGTGAGTTAGTGGAGCTAACATGATGCAGCCCAGACTCCCAGGCTAGCAGTGAGTTAGTGGAGCTAACATGATGCAGTCCAGACTCCCAGTACAGGCTAGCAGTGAGTTAGTGGAGCTAACATGATGCAGTCCAGACTCCCAGTACAGGCTAGCAGTGAGTTAGTGGAGCTAACATGATGCAGCCCAGACTCCCAGGCTAGCAGTGAGTTAGTGGAGCTAACATGACGCAGTCCAGACTCCCAGGCTAGCAGTGAGTTAGTGGAGCTAACATGATGCAGTCCAGACTCCCAGGCTAGCAGTGAGTTAGTGGAGCTAACATGATGCAGTCCAGACTCCCAGTACAGGCTAGCAGTGAGTTAGTGGAGCTAACATGACGCAGTCCAGACTCCCAGTACAGGCTAGCAGTGAGTTAGTGGAGCTAACATGATGCAGTCCAGACTCCCAGGCTAGCAGTGAGTTAGTGGAGCTAACATGATGCAGTCCAGACTCCCAGGCTAGCAGTGAGTTAGTGGAGCTAACATGATGCAGCCCAGACTCCCAGGCTAGCAGTGAGTTAGTGGAGCTAACATGATGCAGTCCAGACTCCCAGTACAGGCCAGCAGTGAGTTAGTGGAGCTAACATGATGCAGCCCAGACTCCCAGGCGAGCAGTGAGTTAGTGGAGCTAACATGATGCAGTCCAGACTCCCAGTGCAGGCTAGCAGTGAGTTAGTGGAGCTAACATGATGCAGTCCAGACTTCCAGGCTAGCAGTGAGTTAGTGGAGCTAACATGATGCAGTCCAGACTCCCAGGCTAGCAGTGAGTTAGTGGAGCTAACATGATGCAGCCCAGACTCCCAGGCTAGCAGTGAGTTAGTGGAGCTAACATGATGCAGTCCAGACTCCCAGTACAGGCCAGCAGTGAGTTAGTGGAGCTAACATGATGCAGCCCAGACTCCCAGGCGAGCAGTGAGTTAGTGGAGCTAACATGATGCAGTCCAGACTCCCAGTGCAGGCTAGCAGTGAGTTAGTGGAGCTAACATGATGCAGTCCAGACTCCCAGGCTAACAGTGAGTTAGTGGAGCTAACATGATGCAGTCCAGACTCCCAGTGCAGGCTAGCAGTGAGTTAGTGGAGCTAACATGATGCAGTCCAGACTCCCAGGCTAGCAGTGAGTTAGTGGAGCTAACATGATGCAGTCCAGACTCCCAGGCTAGCAGTGAGTTAGTGGAGCTAACATGATGCAGCCCAGACTCCCAGGCTAGCAGTGAGTTAGTGGAGCTAACATGATGCAGTCCAGACTCCCAGTACAGGCCAGCAGTGAGTTAGTGGAGCTAACATGATGCAGCCCAGACTCCCAGGCGAGCAGTGAGTTAGTGGAGCTAACATGATGCAGTCCAGACTCCCAGTGCAGGCTAGCAGTGAGTTAGTGGAGCTAACATGATGCAGTCCAGACTCCCAGGCTAACAGTGAGTTAGTGGAGCTAACATGATGCAGTCCAGACTCCCAGTGCAGGCTAGCAGTGAGTTAGTGGAGCTAACATGATGCAGTCCAGACTCCCAGGCTAGCAGTGAGTTAGTGGAGCTAACATGATGCAGTCCAGACTCCCAGGCTAGCAGTGAGTTAGTGGAGCTAACATGATGCAGTCCAGATCCCAGGCCAGCAGCCCAGACTCCCCAGGCTAGCAGTGAGTTAGTGGAGCTAACATGATGCAGTCCAGACTCCAGGCTAACAGTGAGTTAGTGGAGCTAACATGATGCAGTCCAGACTCCCAGTGCAGGCTAGCAGTGAGTTAGTGGAGCTAACATGATGCAGTCCAGACTCCCAGGCTAACAGTGAGTTAGTGGAACTAACATGATGCAGCCCAGACTCCCAGTACAGGCTAGCAGTGAGTTAGTGGAGCTAACATGATGCAGCCCAGACTCCCAGGCTAGCAGTGAATTAGTGGAGCTAACATGATGCAGCCCAGACTCCCAGTAAAGGCTAGCAGGGAGTTAGTGGAGCTAACATGATGCAGCCCAGACTCCCAGTGCAGGCTAGCAGTGAGTTAGTGAAGCTAACATGGTGCAGTCCAGACTCCCAGGCTAGCAGTGAGTTAGTAGAGCTAACATGATGCAGTCCAGACTCCCAGGCTAGCAGTGAGTTAGTGGAGCTAACATGATGCAGCCCAGACTCCCAGGCTAGCAGTGAGTTAGTGGAGCTAACATGATGCAGCCCAGACTCCCAGGCTAGCAGGGAGTTAGTGAAGCTAACATGGTGCAGTCCAGACTCCCAGGCTAGCAGTGAGTTAGTGGAGCTAACATGATGCAGCCCAGACTCCCAGTGCAGGCTAGCAGTGAGTTAGTGGAGCTAAAATGATGCAGCCCAGACTCCCAGTACAGGCTAGCAGTGAGCTAGTGGAGCTAACATGATACAGCCCAGACTCCCAGGCTAACAGTGAGTTAGTGGAGCTGACCGGGTGCAGGCTATAAGAGGTCGGCTATGCTGATATACAGGCTTGATCTTTGAGACATTTGGCAGAAGTACCGAAAGTAACACACATTTTAGTACCAAACCGTTTTTCATGGTCTAGTGTGGAAATACAGAAGTTTGGGTATACCGTGAGTTATAGCTAGTTATATAGTTATAAGTTATACCGTGAGTTATAGCTAGTTATATAGTTATAAGTTATACCGTGCAACACTTGTTCTCTATCTATATCTCTTAACTATATGGAGTGTCGTTTGAAATGCAGACCAGGTCAACTGTCCTATATTAGTGAAGATTGATAGTGATGTAATATCCTGTTAGTGACATCACATCCTGTGTGTGTGTGTAGCGTCGGCGGCGTCTGGCGGCCAGGAGAGAGAGTGTCCTGAAGTCTCTACAAGGACTTCTCACTAGAAGGAAGGGCCTGAGAAGACACAGCCTTAAACCTACACGGACACCGTGAGCACACACCTCATGAATACACACACACACACCTCATGAATACACACACACACCTCATGAATACACACACACACCTCATGAATACACACACACACCTCATGAATACACACACACACCTCATGAATACACACACACACCTCATGAATACACACACACACGCCTCATGAATACACACACACGCCTCATGAATACGCACACGCCTCATGAATACGCACACGCCTCATGAATACGCACACACGCCTCATGAATACGCACACACGCCTCATGAATACGCACACACGCCTCATGAATACGCACACACGCCTCATGAATACGCACACACGCCTCATGAATACGCACACACGCCTCATGAATACGCACACACGCCTCATGAATACGCACACACGCCTCATGAATACGCACACACGCCTCATGAATACGCACACACGCCTCATGAATACGCACACACGCCTCATGAATACGCACACACGCCTCATGAATACGCACACCCCACACTGCTCCACACTGCCCTACACTGCCCCACACTGCCCCACACTGCCCTACACTGCCCTACACTGCCCCACACTGCTCCACACTGCCCCACACTGCCCTACACTGCTCCACACTGCTCTACACTGCTCTACACTGCTCCACACTGCTCTACACTACCCTACACTACCCTACACTCCACACTGCTCCACACTGCCCTACACTGCTCCACACTGCCCTACACTGCCCCACACTGCCCTACACTGCCCTACACTGCTCCACACTGCTCTACACTGCTCCACACTGCTCCACACTGCCCTACACTGCCCTACACTGCTCTACACTGCCCCACACTGCTCTACACTGCCCTACACTGCCCCACACTGCTCTACACTGCCCCACACTGCTCTACACTGCCCCACACTGCTCTACACTGCCCCACACTGCTCTACACTGCCCCACACTGCTCTACACTGCCCCACACTGCTCTACACTGCCCCACACTGCTCTACACTGCTCTACACTGCTCTACACTGCCCCACACTGCTCTACACTGCTCCACACTGCTCTACACTGCTCCACACTGCTCTACACTGCTCTACACTGCCCCACACTGCCCCACACTGCCCCACACTGCCCCACACTGCTCCACACTGCCCTACACTGCTCCACACTGCCCTACACTGCTCTACACTGCCCCACACTGCTCTACACTGCCCCACACTGCCCCACACTGCCCCACACTGCCCCACACTGCCCCACACTGCCCCACACTGCCCTACACTGCCCCACACTGCCCTACACTGCCCCACACTGCCCCACACTGCCCCACACTGCTCTACACTGCTCTACACTGCCCCACACTGCCCCACACTGCCCCACACTACCCCACACTGCCCCACACTGCTCTACACTGCCCCACACTGCCCCACACTGCCCTACACTGCTCTACACTGCCCCACACTGCCCTACACTGCCCCACACTGCCCCACACTGCCCTACACTGCTCTACACTGCCCTACACTGCCCCACACTGCCCCACACTGCTCTACACTGCCCCACACTGCCCCACACTGCCCCACACTGCTCTACACTGCCCCACACTGCTCTACACTGCTCTACACTGCCCCACACTGCCCCACACTGCCCCACACTGCTCTACACTGCCCTACACTGCCCCACACTGCCCCACACTGCCCCACACTGCTCTACACTGCTCTACACTGCCCCACACTGCTCTACACTGCCCTACACTGCTCTACACTGCCCCACACTGCTCTACACTGCCCCACACTGCTCTACACTGCCCCACACTGCCCTACACTGCCCCACACTGCCCCACACTGCTCTACACTGCTCTACACTGCCCCACACTGCCCTACACTGCCCTACACTGCCCCACACTGCTCTACACTGCCCCACACTGCCCCACACTGCTGTACACTGCTGTACACTGCCCTACACTGCTCTACACTGCCCTACACTGCCCTACACTGCTCTACACTGCCCTACACTGCCCCACACTGCCCCACGCTGCCCTACACTGCCCTACACTGCCCCACGCTGCTCTACACTGCCCCACGCTGCTCTACACTGCCCCACACTGCCCCACACTGCTCTACACTGCTCTACACTGCCCCACACTGCCCTACACTGCCCCACACTGCCCTACACTGACCCACACTGCCCTACACTGCCCTAAGCTCTGAAATAATCTACTTTTTTTTCTTCCTTTCATCAGGAAAAATGGAGCTGAAGAGAAGAAGAGTAGAAAGACAGGCGGGCAGAAAAGGGACAGAAAAACAGCGAGTAAGACAGCAGGCGGCAAGACAGCAGGCGGCAAGACAGCAGGCGGCAAGACAGCAGGCGGCAAGACCGCAGGCGGCAAGACAGCAGGCGGCAAGACAGCAGGCGGAAAGGCAACGGACAGGAAGAAAACAGATGAGAAGGTGGAAAGGACGAAAACGGAAGAACAAAAGATGGAGAAGAAAGTGGAGAGCAAGAAATCAGCGGAGGCTAAGAAGTCCGACTCGACCCGGGCGGAGGCTAAGAAGTCCGACTCGACCCGGGCGGAGGCTAAGAAGTCCGACTCGACCCGGGCGGAGGCTAAGAAGTCCGACTCGACCCGGGCGGAGGCTAAGAAGTCCGACTCGACCCGGGCGGAGGCTAAGAAGTCCGACTCGACCCGGGCGGAGGCTAAGAAGTCCGACTCGACCCGGGCGGACCCGGGCGGAGGCTAAGAAGTCCGACTCGACCCGGGCGGAGGCTAAGAAGTCCGACTCGACCCGGGCGGAGGCTAAGAAGTCCGACTCGACCCGGGCGGAGGCTAAGAAGTCCGACTCGACCCGGGCGGAGGCTAAGAAGTCCGACTCGACCCGGGCGGAGGCTAAGAAGTCCGACTCGACCCGGGCGGAGGCTAAGAAGTCCGACTCGACCCGGGCGGAGGCTAAGAAGTCCGACTCGACCCGGGCGGAGGCTAAGAAGTCCGACTCGACCCGGGCGGAGGCTAAGAAGTCCGACTCGACCCGGGCGGAGGCTAAGAAGTCCGACTCGACCCGGGCGGAGGCTAAGAAGTCCGACTCGAGCCGGGCGGAGGCTAAGAAGTCCGACTCGACCCGGGCGGAGGCTAAGAAGTCCGACTCGAGCCGGGCGGAGGCTAAGAAGTCCGACTCGAGCCGGGCGGAGGCTAAGAAGTCCGACTCGAGCCGGGCGGAGGCTAAGAAGTCCGACTCGAGCCGGGCGGAGGCTAAGAAGTCCGACTCGAGCCGGGCGGAGGCTAAGAAGTCCGACTCGAGCCGGGCGGAGGCTAAGAAGTCCGACTCGAGCCGGGCGGAGGCTAAGAAGTCCGACTCGAGCCGGGCGGAGGCTACGAAGTCCGAAGTCAAGAAACTGGAGACAGAAAAGGTAGAGAGACTACAGGAGGAGGAGCCTAAATCACCTCAGTGAGTACAGGAATGAATAACCCGTCTGTCCTGCCTGTCTCCCCTGTACCTGTCCTTTATCTACCTGTCTGCCTGTCTCCCCTGTACCTGTCCTTTATCTACCTGTCTGCCCTGTACCTGTCTTTTATCTACCGGTCTGCCTGTCTCCCCTGTACCTGTCCTTTATCTACCCGTCTGCCCTGTACCTGTCCTTTATCTACCCGTCTCCCCTGTACCTGTCTTTTATCTACCCGTCTGCCCTGTACCTGTCTTTTATCTACCCGTCTGCCCTGTACCTGTCTTTTATCTACCTGTCTGCCCTGTACCTGTCTTTTATCTACCTGTCTGCCCTGTACCTGTCTTTTATCTACCTGTCTGCCCTGTACCTGTCTTTTATCTGCCTGTCTGCCCTGTACCTGTCTTTTATCTGCCTGTCTGCCCTGTACCTGTCTTTTATCTGCCTGTCTGCCCTGTACCTGTCTTTTATCTGCCTGTCTGCCCTGTACCTGTCTTTTATCTGCCTGTCTGCCCTGTACCTGTCTTTTATCTGCCTGTCTCCCCTGTACCTGTCTTTTATCTGCCTGTCTGCCTGTCTCCCCTGTACCTGTCCTTTATCTACCTGTCCTTTATCTGCCTGTCTGCCTGTCTGCCCTGTACCTGTCTTTTATCTACCTGTCTGCCTGTCTCCCCTGTACCTGTCTTTTATCTACCTGTCTCCCCTGTACCTGTCCTTTATCTACCTGTCCTTTATCTGCCTGTCTGCCTGTCTGCCCTGTACCTGTCTTTTATCTACCTGTCTGCCTGTCTGCCCTGTACCTGTCTTTTATCTACCTGTCTGCCTGTCTCCCCTGTACCTGTCTTTTATCTACCTGTCTGCCCTGTACCTGTCTTTTATCTACCTGTCTGCCTGTCTGCCCTGTACCTGTCCTTTATCTGCCTGTCTGCCCTGTACCTGTCCTTTATCTACCCGTCTCCCCTGTACCTGTCCTTTATCTACCTGTCTCCCTGTCTCCCCTGTACCTGTCTTTTATCTACCTGTCTGCCCTGTACCTGTCTTTTATCTACCTGTCTGCCTGTCTCCCCTGTACCTGTCCTTTGTCTGCCTGTCTCCCCTGTACCTGTCCTTTATCTACCTGTCTGCCCTGTACCTGTCCTTTATCTACCTGTCTGCCTTGTACCTGTCTTTTATCTACCTGTCTGCCCTGTACCTGTCCTTTATCTACCTGTCTACCCGTCTCCCCTGTACCTGTCCTTTATCTACCTGTCTGCCCTGTACCTGTCTTTTATATACCTGTCTGCCCTGTACCTGTCCTTTATCTACCTGTCTGCCTGTCTCCCCTGTACCTGTATTTTATCTACCTGTCTGCCCTGTACCTGTCCTTTATCTACCTGTCTGCCCTGTACCTGTCGGTGATCATAACTAACCAATGGTTGTCTTCTCTGTACCAGGAGAGGTGTACCAGGGGACAGCCAGATAACAGACAGCGTGTCCAAGCTACATGCCACTAAAGAATCTTTCAGTCTAACGGACTCTACCCTGCACCGTATACACGGAGACATACGCATCTCTCTGAAGACGGACAACCCTGTGAGTCACGCGCACAACCTTTGATCTATTTGAGAAATAACCGTTTACCCCCCACCCCCATCCATCAGGAAATTATTCGGTGTCTGATAGTCCTGGACCAACTCACTATGTTCTATATAACGTCTCTCTCTCTCTCTCTCACTGTCTCTCTCTTTTTCTCTGTGTGTCTCTGTGTGTCTCTGTGTGTCTCTCACTGTCTCTGTCTGTCTCTGTGTGTCTCTGTGTGTCTCTCTCTCACTGTCTCTCTCTTTTTCTCTGTGTGTCTCTGTGTTTCTCTGTGTTTCTCTGTGCGTCTCTGTGCGTCTCTGTGTCTCTCTCACTGTCTCTCTCTTTTTCTCTGTGTGTATGTCTCTCTGTCTCTGTCTCTCAGGATATTAGTAAGTGTCTGACAGCGCTGGACCAACTCAGTATGGTCTATGTAACATCACAACACGTCCAGAGACACAGTGAACTCATCACTACGCTCAGAAAGGTACGACTGCTACTATATACATCCAATAAAACACCTGACAATACCCCATAATGACAAAGCAAAAAATCTGTTTTTAGAAGTTTTTGCAAATTTATTAAAAATTCAGTATTCAGACCCTTTACTCAGTACTTTGTTGAAGCACCTTTGGCAGTGTTTACAGAATTGAGTCTTCTTGGGTATGATGCTACAAGCTTGGCAGCGATTACAGCCTGGAGTCTTCTTGGGTATGATGCTACAAGCTTGGCAGCGATTACAGCCTGGAGTCTTCTTGGGTATGATGCTACAAGCTTGGCAGATTACAGCCTGGAGTCTTCTTTTTTATGATTGAACAAGCCCACAGCCAGCTGTATTTGGGAGTTTTCACAGCCAGCTCTTTTGAACAAGGCCCCACAGCCAGCTCCTTTTGAACAAGGACCCACAGCCAGCTCCTTTGAACAAGGCCCCACAGCCAGCTCCTTTTGAACAAGGCCCCACAGCCAGCTCCTTTTTTTGAACAAGGCCCCACAGCCAGCTCCTTTTGAACAAGGCCCCACAGCCAGCTCCTTTTGAACAAGGCCCCACAGCCAGCTCCTTTTGAACAAGGACCCACAGCCAGCTCCTTTTGAACAAGGCCCCACAGCCAGCTCCTTTTGAACAAGGCCCCACAGCCAGCTCCTTTTGAACAAGGCCCCACAGCCAGCTCCTTTTGAACAAGGCCCCACAGCCAGCTCCTTTTGAACAAGGCCCCACAGCCAGCTCCTTTTGAACAAGGCCCCACAGCCAGCTCCTTTTGAACAAGGACCCACAGCCAGCTCCTTTTGAACAAGGCCCCACAGCCAGCTCCCACAGCCAGCTTTGAACAAGGCCCCACAGCCAGCTCCTTTTGAACAAGGACCCACAGCCAGCTTTGAACAAGGCCCCACAGCCAGCTCCTTTTGAACAAGGACCCACAGCCAGCTCCTTTTGAACAAGGACCCACAGCCAGCTCCTTTTGAACAAGGCCCCACAGCCAGCTCCTTTTGAACAAGGCCCCACAGCCAGCTCCTTTTGAACAAGGCCCCACAGCCAGCTCCTTTTGAACAAGGACCCACAGCCAGCTCCTTTTGAACAAGGACCCACAGCCAGCTCCTTTTGAACAAGGCCCCACAGCTTCATAAATCATTGTGTGTGTGTGTGTAGTCTTCTCAGAAATAGCACAACAGTTTATAACCCCCCCCCCCCCCCCCGGGAAGCAGACATTGACCTACTATAGCAAGGTCATAATCCCCTATAATCCTCTGGTCAAAACTAAAGTGGTTTGACTTGAGGATGAGTGAGCACAACTTTTGACCAACGCCCTAAACTTGCATTTCTACCCCTTGACCTTTTCCATATTTTGTTACATAACAGCCTTATTCTAAAATGTATTAAATTGTTTGTTTTTTTTCCCTCATCAATCTACACACAATACCCCACAATGACATCACAATATCCCATAATGACATCACAATATCCCATAATGACATCACAATATCCCATAATGACATCACAATATCCCATAATGACATCACAATAGAAAACATCATAATGACAAAGAAAAACAGGTTTAACGTGTATTAAATATATATTTTTAAACGCATTCAGACCCTTTACTCAGTTACAAGCTTGGCACACCTGTATTTGGGGAGTTTCTCCCATTCTTCTGTGCAGATCCTCTCAAGCTCTGTGAGGTTGGATGGGGAGCGTCGCTGCACAGCTATTTTCAGGTCTCTCCAGAGATGTTCGATCAGGTTCAAGTCTGGGCTCTGGCTGGGCCACTCAAGGACATTCAGAGACTTGTCCCGTTATCCTGTTGGAAGGTGAACCTTCACCCCAGTCTGAGGTCCTGAATGCTCTGGAGCAGGTTTTCATCAAGGATCTTTCTGTACTTTGTTCTGTTAATCTTTACCTCGATCCTGACTAGACTCCCAGTCCCTGCCGCTGAAAAACATCCCCACAGCATGATGCTGCCACCACCATGTTTCACCGTAGGGATGGTATCGGGTTTCCTCTAGACGTGAAGCTTGGCGTTCAGGACCAAGTGTTCAATCTTGGTTTCATCAGACCAGAGAATCTTGTTTCTCATGGTCTGAGAGTCTTTAGGTGCCTTTTGGCAAACTCTAAGCATGCTGTCATGTGCCTTTTACTGAGGAGTGACTTCTGTCTGGCCACTCTACCATAAAGGCCTGATTTGATGGAGTGCTGCAGAGATGGTTGTCCTTCTGGAAGGTTCTCCCATCTCCACAGAGGAACTCTGGAGCTTTCTCAGAGGGACCATCGGGTTATTGGTCCCCTCACCTTCAGTTTGTCCGGACGGCCAGCTCTAGGAAGAGTCTTGGTGGTTCCAAACTTCCTCCATTTAAGAATGATGGAGGCCATTGTGTTCTTGGTGAACTTCAATACTGCAGAAATGTTTTGGTGTCCTTCCCCAGATCTGCGCCTCGACACAATCCTGTCTCTGAGCTCTACAGACAATTCCTTTGACCTCATGGCTTGGTTTTTGCTTTGACATGCACTGTTAACTGTGGGATCTTTTATATATACAGGCGTGTGCCTTTCCAAATCATGTCTAATCAATAGAATTTACCACAGGTGGACTCCAATCAAGTTGTAGAAACATCTCAAGGATGATCAATGGAAACAGGACGCACCTGAGATCAATTTCAAGTCCCATATCAAAGGGTCTGAATATTATGTAAATAAGATTTTTCTATTTTTTTACTTTTAATACATTTTCAAACATGTCTAAACCTGTTTTCGCTTTGTCATTATGGAGTATTGTGTGTAGATTGAAGAAAATGTTTTAAGTAATCAATTTTGGAAAAAGGCCAGAATTTAACAAAATGTTGAGAAAGTCGAAGAATTTGAATACTTTCCGAACACAGCTGACGTACAGAACCAGACACACACAGCTGACGTACAGAACCAGACACACACAGCTGACGTACAGAACCAGACACACACAGCTGACGTACAGAACCAGACACACACAGCTGACGTACAGAACCAGACACACACAGCTGACGTACAGAACCAGGCACACAGCTGACGTACAGAACCAGGCACACAGAACCAGACACACACAGCTGACGTACAGAACCAACACAGAACACACACAGCTGACGACAGAACCAGGCACACACAGAACCAGACACACACAGCTGACGTACAGAACCAGACACACACAGCTGACGTACAGAACCAGACACACACAGCTGACGTACAGAACCAGGCACACAGAACCAGACACACACAGCTGACGTACAGAACCAGACACACACAGCTGACGTACAGAACCAGGCACACAGAACCAGACACACACAGCTGACGTACAGAACCAGACACACACAGCTGACGTACAGAACCAGACACACACAGCTGACGTACAGAACCAGGCACACAGAACCAGACACACACAGCTGACGTACAGAACCAGACACACAGAACCAGGCACACAGAACCACACACAGAACCAGGCACACACAGCTGACGTACAGAACCAGGCACACAGCTGACGTACAGAACCAGACACACACAGCCGACGTACAGAACCAGGCACACAGCTGACGAACAGAACCAGGCACACAGCTGACGTACAGAACCAGGCACACAGCTGACGTACAGAACCAGACACACAGAACCAGACACACACAGCTGACGTACAGAACCAGGCACACAGAACCAGACACACACAGCTGACGTACAGAACCAGCACACAGCCGACACAGAACCAGACACACACAGCTGACGTACAGAACCAGACACACACAGCTGACGTACAGAACCAGGCACACAGAACCAGACACACACAGCTGACGTACAGAACCAGGCACACAGAACCAGACACACAGAACCAGGCACACAGAACCAGGCACACAGAACCAGGCACACAGAACCAGGCACACACAGCTGACGTACAGAACCAGGCACACAGCTGATGTACAGAACCAGGCACACAGCTGACGTACAGAACCAGACACACACACAGAACCAGACACACACAGCTGACGTACAGAACCAGCACACACACAGCTGACGTACAGAACCACACACAGAACCAGAACCAGGCACACAGACAGAACCAGAGCTGACGTACAGAACCACACACAGCGACGTACAGAACCAGGGGAACAGAACCAGACACACAGCTGACGTACAGAACCAGGCACACAGCCGACGTACAGAACCAGGCACACAGCTGACGTACAGAACCAGACACACACAGCTGACGTACAGAACCAGGCACACAGCCGACGTACAGAACCAGGCACACAGCCGACGTACAGAACCAGGCACACAGCCGACGTACAGAACCAGGCACACACAGCCGACGTACAGAACCAGGCACACACAGCCGACGTACAGAACCAGGCACACAGCTGACGTACAGAACCAGGCACACAGCTGACGTACAGAACCAGGCACACAGAACCAGACACACACAGCCGACGTACAGAACCAGGCACACAGCCGACGTACAGAACCAGACACACACAGCTGACGTACAGAACCAGGCACACACAGCTGACGTACAGAACCAGGCACACAGAACCAGACACACACAGCTGACGTACAGAACCAGGCACACAGAACCAGGCACACAGAACCAGGCACACAGAACCAGGCACACACAGCTGACGTACAGAACCAGGCACACAGCTGACGTACAGAACCAGGCACACAGAACCAGACACACACAGCTGACGTACAGAACCAGGCACACAGAACCAGACACACACAGCTGACGTACAGAACCAGACACACACAGCTGATGTACAGAACCAGGCACACAGAACCAGACACACACAGCTGACGTACAGAACCAGGCACACAGAACCAGACACACACAGCCGACGTACAGAACCAGGCACACAGCTGACGTACAGAACCAGGCACACAGCTGACGTACAGAACCAGGCACACAGCTGACGTACAGAACCAGGCACACAGCTGACGTACAGAACCAGGCACACAGCTGACGTACAGAACCAGGCACACAGCCGACGTACAGAACCAGACACACACAGCCGACGTACAGAACCAGACACACACAGCCGACGTACAGAACCAGGCACACACAGACGTACAGAACCAGGCACACAGCTGACGTACAGAACCAGACACACACAGCTGACGTACAGAACCAGGCACACAGCCGACGTACAGAACCAGGCACACAGCCGACGTACAGAACCAGGGGAACAGAACCAGACACACAGCTGACGTACAGAACCAGACACACACAGCCGACGTACAGAACCAGGCACACAGCTGACGTACAGAACCAGACACACACAGCTGACGTACAGAACCAGGAACCAGAACCAGGAACAGAACCACACACAGCTGACGTACAGAACCAGGCACACAGCCGACGTACAGAACCAGGCACACACAGCCGACGTACAGAACCAGGCACACACAGCCGACGTACAGAACCAGGCACACACAGCGGACGTACAGAACCAGGCACACAGCTGACGTACAGAACCAGGGGAACAGAACCAGGCACACAGCTGACGTACAGAACCAGGGGAACAGAACCAGGCACACAGCTGACGTACAGAACCAGGGGAACAGAACCAGGCACACACAGCCGACGTACAGAACCAGGGGAACAGAACCAGGCACACAGCTGACGAACAGAACCAGGCACACACAGCCGACGTACAGAACCAGGCACACAGCTGACGTACAGAACCAGGCACACAGCTGACGTACAGAACCAGACACACAGCTGACGTACAGAACCAGCACACAGCTGTACAGAACCAGGCGAACAGAACCAGGCACACAGCCGACGTACAGAACCAGGCACACACAGCTGACGTACAGAACCAGGCACACACAGCCGACGTACAGAACCAGGCACACAGCTGACGTACAGAACCAGGCACACAGCTGACGTACAGAACCAGGCACACAGCTGACGTACAGAACCAGGCGAACAGAACCAGACACACAGCTGACGTACAGAACCAGGCACACAGGGAACAGAACCAGACACACACAGCTGACGACAGAACCAGAACAGAACAGGCACACAGCCGACGTACAGAACCAGGCACACACAGCCGACGTACAGAACCAGGCACACAGCTGACGTACAGAACCAGGCACACAGCTGACGAACAGAACCAGGCGAACAGAACCAGGCACACACAGCTGACGAACAGAACCAGACACACACAGCCGACGTACAGAACCAGGCACACAGCAGCCGACAGAACCAGGGGAACAACCAGGCACACAGCTGACGTACAGAACCAGGGGAACAGAACCAGGCACACAGCTGACGAACAGAACCAGGCACACAGCTGACGTACAGAACCAGGCGAACAGAACCAGGCACACAGCTGACGTACAGAACCAGGGGAACAGAACCAGGCACACACAGCCGACGTACAGAACCAGGCACACAGCTGACATACAGAACCAGGCACACAGAACCAGGCACACACAGCTGACGTACAGAACCAGGCACACAGCTGACGTACAGAACCAGGCACACAGCTGACGTACAGAACCAGGCACACAGCTGACGAACAGAACCAGGCACACAGCTGACGAACAGAACCAGGCGAACAGAACCAGGCACACAGCTGACGTACAGAACCAGGCGCACACAGCCGACGTACAGAACCAGGCGAACAGAACCAGGCACACAGCCGACGTACAGAACCAGGGAACAGAACCAGGCACACAGCTGACGAACAGAACCAGGCACACACAGCCGACGTACAGAACCAGACACACAGAACCAGGCACACAGCTGACGTACAGAACCAGGCACACAGCTGACGTACAGAACCAGGCACACAGCTGATGTACAGAACCAGGGGAACAGAACCAGACACACAGCTGACGTACAGAACCAGGCACACAGCTGACGTACAGAACCAGGGGAACAGAACCAGGCACACAGCCGACGTACAGAACCAGGCACACAGCTGACGTACAGAACCAGGGGAACAGAACCAGACACACAGCTGACGTACAGAACCAGGGGAACAGAACCAGGCACACAGCTGACGTACAGAACCAGGGGAACAGAACCAGGCACACACAGCTGACGAACAGAACCAGGGGTACAGAACCAGGCACACACAGCTGACGAACAGAACCAGGCGCACACAGCTGACGTACAGAACCAGGGGAACAGAACCAGGCACACAGCTGACGTACAGAACCAGGGGAACAGAACCAGGCACACAGCCGACGTACAGAACCAGGCACACAGCTGACGTACAGAACCAGGGAACAGAACCAGGCACACACAGCTGACGAACAGAACCAGGCGTACAGAACCAGGCACACAGCTGACGTACAGAACCAGGCGCACACAGCTGACGTACAGAACCAGGCGCACACAGCTGACGTACAGAACCAGGCGAACAGAACCAGGCACACAGCTGACGTACAGAACCAGGCACACAGCTGACGAACAGAACCAGGCACACAGCTGACGTACAGAACCAGGCACACAGCTGACGTACAGAACCAGGGGAACAGAACCAGGCACACAGCTGACGTACAGAACCAGGCGAACAGAACCAGGCACACAGCTGACGTACAGAACCAGGCGTACAGAACCAGGCACACAGCTGACGTACAGAACCAGGCACACACAGCTGACGAACAGAACCAGGCACACAGCTGACGAACAGAACCAGGCACACAGAACCAGTCTAAAGTTTGGACACAGATACTCATTCCAGGGTTTTTCTTTATTTTGACTATTTTCTACACTGTAGAATAATAGTGAAGACATCGTACAAATAAAAACCGTTGAATGAGTAGGTGTGTCCAACCTTTAGACTGGTTCTGTACATCCAATAACTACACACACACACACCTGACAGATCCAATAACTACACACACACACACCTGACAGATCCAATAACTACACACACACACACCTGACAGATCCAATAACTACACACACACACACCTGACAGATCCAATAACTACACACACACACACACACCTGACAGATCCAATAACTACACACACACACACCTGACAGATCCAATAACTACACACACACACACAGACACACCTGACAGATCCACACCTGACAGATCCAATAACTACACACACACACACACACCTGACAGATCCAATAACTACACACACACACACACACACCTGACAGATCCAATAACTACACACACACACACACACACCTGACAGATCCAATAACTACACACACACACACACACCTGACAGATACAATAACTCCACACACACCTGACAGATACAATAACTCCTTTACCACGTACACACACCTAACCACACCTGTGTGCTTCCCAGATGCGTCGTTTCCGCAGTAACCAGGACGTGATGGACAAGGCATCGATGCTCTACAACCGCTTCAAGAACGCATTCCTATTGGTTAACGACAAGGATAACGTCATCAGCCCCGAGTTCCTCCGCTCGCTCCTGGAGGAGAAAGAGAGGGAAGAGGAGGAGAGGGTGGAGAGATGGAGGGAGAAACAGAAGAGGAGAGGAGAGGTGCTGCAGGAGGTTCGCAGGAGAATGAGTCAACTGGAGGAGAGGAGGGGAGGAGAGAAGGGGGTCGTGACTGAGAAGAAGGAAGAGGAGGTGCCAGAGGAGGGAAGAGGAGGTGCCAGAGGAGGTGCCAGAGGAGGTGCCAGAGGAGGTGCCAGAGGGTGGGAGCGCCGAACTCCAATAGCCTCATCCTGAGCTCCACTGTGAGAAACGGAGCAGGGTGAAGTTGCCCCTAGACTCTTGGTGCAGGTTACAATTTTCGACCACCAATGGTTGAAGGTTAGTATTTGGGGAGGTAAACTGATTCTAGATCTGCACCTGGGGGGGGGGGGGGGTGACAGAACAATGGAACATACAGAACAGAACAATGGAACATACAGAACAATGGAACATACAGAACAATGGAACATACAGAACAATGGAACATACAGAACAATGGAACATACAGAACAATGGAACATACCAACTCAGAATCAGAGGGGGTGAACACGGAACATACCAGCTGTCCAACTGGGGTTATGATGTTTCTTAACCCTCTCTTGTCCAATCAGAGTATTTGGACAACCTCCTCACCCATATTCATAGGTGCACACCGTTTCAAAAACATTGCAGACGTTTTGCAATGGAAAAGGACAACGAGTGTTTTTATTTTTATTGTATTTTTTTATTGGACAAATTCAGGGTGTTAGGTCTTCTAGTGAATAGGGCGTTCGGGTGTTTTCCTAAAGACAGACTCACCTGGGGAGTGAGTTATGTCTCCTCCTTTCCCTGAGGATGAGAGGAGAGAAGAAGCCCTGCTTATAGGATGTAGAAACCAGGGAACAGTTCAGTCTACACATGGTTTTTTACTTTCCTGATGTTTATTGTTTATTTTTTATATATACACCTTGTATGTTCTCTTAAATACTATACTTAATGTTGTTGTATAGTTTTTAACGGTGATGTATAGACGACATTCCACTTTAGCTTGTACTCCTTGTCCTGCAGTAAGTAGCCAAGTTGGTTATTGCTTTAGGCCAGATGGCTAGTTGCCTAAAGCAGGTCTGGTTGCCTGGTAATATTACCCTTCAGGTATCTCCTTCAATAGCCATCACCGGGCCAGACAGTAGCACCCTGCTCATGGTTGTAAACCTCCCCCCCCCAGGGCCAGACAGTAGCACCCTGCTCATGGTTGTAAACCTCCCCCCCCAGGGCCAGACAGTAGCACCCTGCTCATGGTTGTAAACCCCCCAGGGCCAGACAGTAGCACCCCAGGGCCAGCTCATGGTTGTAAACCCCCCCAGGGCCAGACAGTAGCACACTGCTCATGGTTGTCCCCCAGGGCCAGACAAACCCTGCTCCCCCCAGGGCCAGACAGTAGCACACTGCTCATGGTTGTAAACCCCCCCAGGGCCAGACAGTAGCACACTGCTGCTCATGGTTGTAAAACCCCCCCCAGGGCCAGACAGTAGGCCAGACAGTAGCACACTGCTCATGGTTGTAAACCCCCCAGGGCCAGACAGTAGCACCCTGCTCATGGTTGTAAACCCCCCAGGGCCCCCCCAGGGCCAGACAGTAGCACACTGCTCATGGTTGTAAACCCCCCCAGGGCCAGACAGTAGCACACTGCTCATGGTTGTAAACCCCCCCCCAGGGCAGACAGACATGGTTGTAAACCCCCCCAGGGCCAGACAGTAGCACACTGCTCATGGTTGTAAACCCCCAGGGCCAGACAGTAGCACACACTGCTCATGGTTGTAAACCCCCCCCAGGGCCAGACAGTAGCACACTGCTCATGGTTGTAAACCCCCAGGGCCAGACAGTAGCACACTGCTCATGGTTGTAAACCCCCCAGGGCCAGACAGTAGCACACTGCTCATGGTTGTAAACCCCCCCAGGGCTAGACAGTAGCACACAAGTTATGTCTGTCATCTGATTCATCCCAGGACAGCGTTGTTATATTTGAACCAGGGACAGACAGCATTATATTTGAACCCCTTAATCAACTGCAGTGACACTTGTTTTCACACAGAGAGACACCAGACCGGCGTTGGTACTGTTCTGTGAAGTGGTTTTAAAGGGGAACACATTTTGGTTTTGACACTGTGGAGTAGATTTGTGTTACACGTGACCTTTTTTAGATGTGTTTTTACAGTTGTCATTTTCACTGGTTAAAAAAAATGTTCGTATTAATTCAGTTTACACTGTTGGTCAATCAAGCCGTTCTGTCACGCAATAAATGAGCATTAGTTCAGGTTACACAGTCGGTCAATAAACCCGTTCTACATTAAAATGAGATTCAGATGGTTTCTTGAGTGTTTTAGGGACGGACACGGTTATTAGAATATCTGAACGGACGTTTAGTATTATATTACTTGCTAGCTTTTGTATTGTTGTTGAAGGAAAACAAATAGGCTTATTAAAATGAAAAGTCTTTGTCTAAAAATGTAATATAATTCTGTGACATTGCTACATAGCATACAACGAGTTGACATTTGACGACAGTTTTTATGAGGTTGGTCAATAAGTAGCCTACCAGCCGTGACTGGGAGTCCCCTAGTGCCTGTCGCTTGGTTCTCGGTCAGTCGAAGCAGAAACGGCGCGGTGTGTAGCGGGACATTTCTAATCAATACAAAATATAATTAAAATGATCAAGCAACAGGTAAGCGGTTCTTAATATGTAACCTTTGGTTTAAACAAGGTAAGTCCAGTCAAGAACAAATTCTTATTTACAATGACGGCCTACACCGGACAAACACGGACGACGCTGGTCCAATGGTGTTCCGCACTAGGGGACTCCCAGTCACGGCCGGTTGTGATACAGCCTGGATTCGAACCAGGGTGCCTCTAACACTGAGACGCAGTGTCTTTAGAACCGCTGCGTCACTCGGGAATATGAATGGAGTTGTTGTAGACGAGGATGAGAAGCACAGCAAAATGGACTGAATTCGACTTGCTAAATTATCTACCTAGGTGGCTACTTACTGTAGCATCTTAACATACGGTAATGAAACAGGCAGGGAGCAGGTCTCGAACCCTCGACCTTCGAGCCCGAGGTCCGGCCCGCTATCGACTGTGCCGCAAAAGCATGCTCGAACGGCAGAGACGATTTCCGCGCTTATAAACCCTTTTGGTCGTTACACTACATTTGATGCAGTCAAGACACAACCAGATGGGATGCTGGATAACCTATGGCAGCAGCCAGCTTGTCTCACTGGCGTGAGTCGGAATGGCTACTCTTGTTCACGCTAAATTCAAAAGGGCTTTATTAGCGTTAGGAAACATATGTTAACTTTGCCAAAACAACCGAAATAGACCATGAACAAAAGTGTGTAACACCAGCGTCATAGTGCGTTATGATACGGTCATAATCTGTTATATTGCCATAACACTGTCGTGACACATAATTAGACCTGTTGTGACACATTACCATATTTTAAGGCTGGTTATGACACCTACATAAGTGTCAAACCCCACAAAGCCAACCACACAGCTGGTCCCAGGCAGTTGTTGTATTTTCAACAGAAGTCCACAAGCGAAGGGAAAAAGGTTATTAAGAGAGGCATAGATGCGAGAATGAATTATAAACACAACAAACACAATGGTTTACATAGCGTATATATCGCGTAAAAGTCCCTCTAGCAGTCTACTCTCGTCTGAGTTGTACCAGAGCGCGGAATAAGTGATCAATTAAAAACACTCAACACCGGTTGAATATGTCCGGTGTCACCAACGTTCGGAATAATACGAAAACAGCCTAACCGGATCTACCAGGGCGAGTCAAATGGTCCCGAGTGAGGTGTTCTCTCATTATGTGTCTGGATGTAGATAGTCAATGTTGGCCAGTTAGCTTGGGTGCTTTTGACATCCGTTGTGAGGATCAACCTCCTGGGCCAGAGCGACCACGGTGCGCTCTGAACGCAACGCGTTTACGAACGCCTACGGAGCGCACTCCGAGCACACCGTGACTGTTAGTTATCTTTCCGTGTGATCAGGTAGTGTATTCATTCCATCGATTCGGTTAAAACGTTTAAGTGATTACACTCTCTATATCAGGTAGGTGCAGGCAAGAGTGTGCAAAGGCGGTATTGAATGTCACGGGCTGTCCATGTGTCACTCTCTGTCTTCTCAAATGTATCTCTCGACCTACGTTGTAAACTTGAATTCATAGGCTAGGTTGTAGCAACCTCATGATGGGTACAGGGAACATTCTAGTATCATGTAGTAACATAAACCCATCACTGTTACATTGAACTGGGTGAATATGAATGACAGTAACCTAAACCTGTCACTGTTACATTGAACTGGGTGAATGACAGTAACCTAAACCTGTCACTGTAACATTGAACTGGGTGAATATGAATGACAGTCACTGTTACATTGAACTGGGTGAATATGAATGACAGTAACCTAAACCTATCACTGTTACATTGAACTGTGAATGGTAACCTAAACCTATCACTGTTACATTGAACTGGGTGAATATGAATGACAGTAACCTAAACCTGTCACTGTTACATTGAACTGGGTGAATATGAATGACAGTAACCTGGGTGAATATGAATGACAGTAACCTGGGTGAATATAAATGACAGTAACCTGGGTGAATATGAACGACAGTAACCTGGGTGAATATGAATGACAGTAACCTGGAGTGAATATGAATGACAGTAACCTGGGTGAATATGAATGACAGTCATCCAGTATGCTGTAATAGAAATAAGGCCAGGCTCATAAATAAATAAATTAATCGTCCTTCTTAATCGTAAACGACACGACCTCCACTGGTGCCAACACTATGTTTATGTTGTATAACAAGTTCTGAAATGGACCATATTTAATTGTAATTGCGCACACATTGATGTCAGACTTGCACCTACCCCGATGCTCTGTTGCTGATGGGATGAATGCAGGAGCAGATTTCAGGAGCAGGACAAGACACCCTCTATTGGACTGATGACTGAAACAGAGCTGTGAGAAAGTCCCCCCCCCCCTTTCTGATTTTCTCTATTTTTGTATATTGATACTGAATGTTGTCAGATCTTCAACCAAACAACCTGATATTAAACAACCTGATATTAGACAACCTGATATTAGACAACCTGATATTAGACAACCTGACATTAGACAACCTGATATTAGACAACCTGACAGTAGACAACCTGATATTAGACAACCTGATATTAGACAACCTGATATTAGACAACCTGACATTAGACAACCTGACATTAGACAACCTGATATTAGACAACCTGATATTAGACAACCTGATATTAGACAGCCTGATATTAGACAACCTGATATTAGACAACCTGATATTAAACAACCTGATATTAGACAACCTGACAGTAGACAACCTGATATTAGACAACCTGATATTAGACAACCTGATATTAGACAACCTGACAGTAGACAACCTGATATTAGACAACCTGATATTAGACAGCCTGATATTAGACAACCTGATATTAGACAACCTGATATTAAACAACCTGATATTAGACAACCTGACAGTAGACAACCTGATATTAGACAACCTGATATTAGACAACCTGATATTAGACAACCTGACAGTAGACAACCTGATATTAGACAACCTGATATTAGACAACCTGATATTAGACAACCTGATATTAGACAACCTGATATTAGACAACCTGATATTAGACAACCTGATATTAGACAACCTGATATTAGACAACCTGATATTAGACAACCTGACATCAGACAACCTGATATTAGACAACCTGATATTAGACAACCTGATATTAGACAACCTGATATTAGACAACCTGATATTAGACAACCTGATATTAGACAACCTGATATTAGACAACCTGATATTAGACAACCTGATATTAGACAACCTGATATTAGACAACCTGATATTAGACAACCTGACATCAGACAACCTGATATTAGACAGCCTGATATTAGACAACCTGATATTAGACAACCTGATATTAGACAACCTGATATTAGACAGCCTGATATTAGACAACCTGATATTAGACAACCTGATATTAGACAGCCTGATATTAGACAGCCTGATATTAGACAACCTGATATTAGACAACCTGATATTAGACAACCTGATATTAAACAACCTGGTATTAGACAACCTGATATTAGACAACCTGATATTAGACAACCTGATATTAGACAGCCTGATATTAGACAACCTGACATTAGACAACCTGATATTAGACAACCTGATATTAAACAACCTGATATTAAACAACCTGATATTAAACAACCTGATATTAGACAACCTGATATTAGACAACCTGATATTAGACAACCTGATATTAGACAGCCTGATATTAAACAACCTGACATTAGACAGCCTGATATTAGACAACCTGATATTAGACAACCTGATATTAGACAGCCTGATATTAGACAACCTGACATTAGACAACCTGATATTAGACAAAGTAACACAACAATTACATGTTTATTTCATGAACAAAGTTATGCAAAACCCAATTCCCCTGTGTGAAAAAAATAATTTCCCCCTTTACACTGAATCTCTGGTTCTCCTTTAGCTGCAACGACTCCAAACCAACCACTTCCTGTAGTTGTGGACCAACCAAGCACTTCCTGTAGTTGTGGACCAACCAAACACTTCCTGTAGTTGTTGACCAACCAAACACTTCCTGTAGTTGTGGACCAACCAAACACTTCCTGTAGTTGTTGACCAACCAAACACTTCCTGTAGTTGTGGACCAACCAAGCACTTCCTGTAGTTGTGGACCAGTCTCTCACGTCTCTGTGGAGGAAGGCAGCAATGACTCCAACCAAACACTTCCTGTAGTTGTTGACCAGTCTCTCATGTCTCTGTGGAGGAAGTTTACTGTGGCAGCAATGACTCCAACCAAACACTTCCTGTAGTTGTGGACCAACCAAGCACTTCCTGTAGTTGTGGACCAGTCTCTCACGTCTCTGTGGAGGAAGTTTACTGTGGCAGCAATGACTCCAACCAAACACTTCCTGTAGTTGTTGACCAGTCTCTCATGTCTCTGTGGAGGAAGTTTACTGTGGCAGCAATGACTCCAACCAAACATTGTCTTGCTGCATGACCCAGCTGTGCTTCAGCTCACAGAGGGATAAATATGGGTTTGACATTTTACAATGGTGTTTGTTCTTCACTGGTTGCCCCTTTTTTCTTGTGGCAACAAGGTCACACGTCTTGCTGCTGTGATGTCACACTGTGATGTCACACTGTGGTATCTTACCTTCACTTTCATTCTTTGTGGGATCTGTGTAATCTGAGGGAAAATATGTGTCTCTAATATGGTCATACATTAGAGGTTAGGAAGTGCAGCTCGGTTTCCACCTCATTTTGTGGGCAGTGTTGCACATAGCCTGTCTTCGCTTGAGAGCCAGGTCTGCCTACGGTGGCCTCTTTCAATAGCAAGGCAACGCTTAAGTTTGGGACAGTCACAGTGGTCAGGCATTCTGCTACTGTGTACTGTCTGTTTAGGGCCAAATAGCATTCTAGTTTGCTCTGTTTTTTTGTTAATTCTTTCCAATGTGTCAAGTAATTCTCTTTTTGTTTTCTCATGATTTGGTTGTGTCTAGTTGTGTTGCTGTCCTGGGGCTCTGAGGGGACTCTTCTCCAGGTTCGTAGGTGAAGGCTTTGTCGAATCAGTTATAGCAGGTTGTAGAATTAAATTATATTCTATATTATAATATATATATATATATATTGGACCAGGGGCAGCAGGGTAGCCTAGTGGTTAGAGCGTTGGACTAGTAACCGGAAGGTTGCAAGTTCAAATCCCCGAGCTGACAAGGTACAAATCTGTCGTTCTGCCCCTGAACAGGCAGTTAACCCACTGTTCCTAGGCCTCATTGAAAATAAGAATTTGTTCTTAACTGACTTGTCTAGTTAAATAAAGGTAAAATGTTTTTAAATGTATATATATTATATTATTATAAATATTTTCTGGATTTGAATCATTAGCGGGAATCGTCTATTGTAATAATTGTTATTTGGTATTTTACCAAGAGGATGTTTGTTTTTGCAGAATTCTGCATGCAGAGTCTCAATTTGGTGTTTGTCCCATTTTGTGAAGTCTTGGTTGGTGAGCGGACCCCAGACCTCCACAACCATAAAGGGCAATGGGTTCTATAACTGATTCCAGTATTTTTAGCCAGATCCTATTTGGTATGTCAAATGTTATGTTCCATTTAAAACATTTTTTTTTACCCAATTGGTTGTCATCCCATCGCTGTAACTCGCATACGGACTGGGGAGAGACGAAGGTCGAGAGCGTCCCCCGAAACACGACCCTACCAAGGCGCCCAAATCTGACAGAATCTGCGCAGAAGATCTAGGTGCTGCTGTAGGCCCTCCTTGGTTGGGGACAGAAGCACCAGATCATCAGCAAACAGTAGACATTTGACTTCAGGCTCTAGTAGGGTGAGGCCGGGTGCTGCAGACTGTTCTGCCAAATTGAGTCAAAAGCTTTTTTTGAAATCAACAAAGCATGAGAAGACTTTGGTTTTGTTTTGTTTGTTTGTGAATTAGGGTGCCGGGTGAATACGTGGTCTGTTGTATGAGGTCAGTGATAAAGTAGTCTACAGTACTACTGCCAAGAGATGAGCTATAGGTGTACCTACCATAGGAGTACCCTCGAAGACTACCATTGACTATGTACAGACCCAGGATGTAACAGAGCTATAGGTGTACCTACCATAGGAGTCCCCTCGAAGACTACCATTGACTATGTACAGACCCAGGATGTAACAGAGCTATAGGTGTACCTACCATAGGAGTCCCCTCTACCATTGACTATGTACAGACCCAGGATGTAACAGAGCTATAGGTGTACCTACCATAGGAGTCCCCGAAGACTACCATTGACTATGTACATACCCAGGATGTAACAGAGCTATAGGTGTACCTACCATAGGAGTCCCCTCGAAGACTACCATTGACTATGTACATACCCAGGATGTAACAGAGCTATAGGTGTACCTACCGTAGGAGTCCCCTCGAAGACTACCATTGACTATGTACAGACCCAGGATGTAACAGAGCTATAGGTGTACCTACCATAGGAGTCCCCTCTACCATTGACTATGTACAGACCCAGGATGTAACAGAGCTATAGGTGTACCTACCGTAGGAGTCCCCTCGAAGACTACCATTGACTATGTACATACCCAGGATGTAACAGAGCTATAGGTGTACCTACCGTAGGAGTCCCCTCGAAGACTACCATTGACTATGTACAGACCCAGGATGTAACAGAGCTATAGGTGTACCTACCGTAGGAGTCCCCTCGAAGACTACCATTGACTATGTACATACCCAGGATGTAACAGAGCTATAGGTGTACCTACCGTAGGAGTCCCCTCGAAGACTACCATTGACTATGTACAGACCCAGGATGTAACAGAGCTATAGGTGTACCTACCGTAGGAGTCCCCTCGAAGACTACCATTGACTATGTACATACCCAGGATGTAACAGAGCTATAGGTGTACCTACCATAGGAGTCCCCTCGAAGACTACCATTGACTATGTACATACCCAGGATGTAACAGAGCTATAGGTGTACCTACTGTAGGAGTCCCCTCTACCATTGACTATGTACAGACCCAGGATGTAACAGAGCTATAGGTGTACCTACCATAGGAGTCCCCTCGAAGACTACCATTGACTATGTACATACCCAGGATGTAACAGAGCTATAGGTGTACCTACCGTAGGAGTCCCCTCGAAGACTACCATTGACTATGTACATACCCAGGATGTAACAGAGCTATAGGTGTACCTACCGTAGGAGTCCCCTCGAAGACTACCATTGACTATGTACATACCCAGGATGTAACAGAGCTATAGGTGTACCTACCGTAGGAGTCCCTCGAAGACTACCATTGACTATGTACATACCCAGGATGTAACAGAGCTATAGGTGTACCTACCGTAGGAGTCCCCTCGAAGACTACCATTGACTATGTACAGACCCAGGATGTAACAGAGCTATAGGTGTACCTACCATAGGAGTCCCCTCTACCATTGACTATGTACATACCCAGGATGTAACAGAGCTATAGGTGTACCTACCGTAGGAGTCCCCTCGAAGACTACCATTGACTATGTACAGACCCAGCGTGTGACAGAGCTGCAGGATTTGTGACAAGTTGTTGTTGGTCATAATTGTCTTGGGGGGCATATTGGGGAGGGAATGCTGTCACCTCCAGGTAGATGTTTGTCCCCCTGTGTGCTGAGAGTGTCAGGTTCTTGTCCAGTTCTGACATTTAGGTCACCACAGACTAGTACATGTTGAGATAATTTCCTTATTAATTTCTAGCCAGATGTAAAATGTTCCAGTTTTTACTAATTTAATAGAGTGGGTTAGGTCTGCTCTATACCAAATTAGCATACCCCCTGAGTCCCTTCACTATTTACCACCTGGTAGTGTGGTGGATGGGACTACCAGCTCTCTATAACCTAGAGGGCAACCAGTGGGTCTGTCTCCTCTATACCACCCACCTGGTAGTGTGGTGGATGGGACTACCAGCTCTCTATAACCTAGAGGACAACCAGTGGGTCTGTCTCCTCTATACCACCCACCTGGTAGTGTGGTGGATGGGACTACCAGCTCTCTATAACCTAGAGGGCAACCAGTGGGCACCTGGTAGTGTGGTGGATGGGACTACCAGCTCTCTATAACCTAGAGGGCAACCAGTGGGTCTGTCTCCTCTATACCACCCACCTGGTAGTGTGGTGGATGGGACTACCAGCTCTCTATAACCTAGAGGACAACCAGTGGGTCTGTCTCCTCTATACCACCCACCTGGTAGTGTGGTGGATGGGACTACCAGCTCTCTATAACCTAGAGGGCAACCAGTGGGTCTGTCTCCTCTATACCAAATTAGCATACCCCCTGAGTCCCTTCCCTGTTTCACACCTGGTAGTGTGGTGGATGGGACTACCAGCTCTCTATAACCTAGAGGGCAACCAGTTCTCCCTCTCTCTGTCTCTCTCCAGATGCTTAGAGGTCGTGAGAGCGCCTTGCCTCCCTCTAGTGGCTGTGTTTGGGTGGTGCATGTGAAGAGGACCACTGACTCGTGGGAGGGGAGGAGCGATTTGTATTTGCCACATCGCCAGAACAATTTTCCGCGCAATGCGCACACAGTGAAAAGACCAATATTAATCCGGTACATTTTTCAAAACTTATTAGGGTACAACAACCATAGGCTATCATTCAGACACCGAGGGAATAAGAACGGTATCCACTTCTTATCCTAGGAACCTGTATTTTTATTATGGATCATAATTAACTGGCATTTTGTGCGTGACTATTCATCTGAATTGATTCCCAGGCCAACCCCCCTCTGCGTATAATAAATAAATAAATAAAAAGGCACGCAGAGTCACATGCGTATCGTGGTGCGTCGCTTTTGGACTCGAGGCACATTTATTAAAAATGATCGCGTCCAGAGTCTACCGTTGAGTCGATACGAGAACACCGTAACCGTGCCACGGCAAAGGTTAGTATAGTCTATAGGCGACTGTCCTCTCTGGGCCTATTTGTCTAGGCTGAATAAACGGTCAAATGAGAAGGACGGATTCACACATATACATGACTTCTCTACGAGACTAGGCTATATGCAGCAGAGAGTGAGTAAGGCGCGGGTTGATAGAAATAGGCTAAATGCCGGCTTTTACCGGGGTTGTTGATATCTCAACGGCCGGTTGCGCGCTGCCTTATATCCTGTTTCAGTTTCTTGACTGCTGACGTGACACCTGGAGAGGGCTCTCTCGTTCTTTCCGTGATTGACCGGAGAAAGGCTCGAGGGCTGTGTAGTCAGGACGGACTTGGGCTGCCCCGGTGGAAACGGCTTTCCTGTTGTGTTGTCTGAAGGCGGACCGGTGTTGAGCGTTCCTGGGAGTGTGTATCCCGCGAAAGGAAGGTGGAAGGAAAGGCTCCGCAGAGAGAAAGCAGCAGCTGGCTAAACCACGAACCGTCCAGGCAAAAACAGTCTTCAGACTGAGACACTCACCGCCGAGAGAGAGAGAGAAGGAGAGCTGGACCAAAACGAAATCATTTTCTGACCTAATGAATATCTAGCCTTTTCTCCTGCTAAAGCCCTAAGTTTGTTACCAGCTCTAGTCCTTTGCTGCTAGCCTTCTACCCAGCGAACCATGGCCCAGGTCGGGAACGGATCTGGGAATAACGCCGACGATGAGGTGAGAAAGAGGACATGGGTTTATGATGATGATGTATCTTAAACTATGGCTGTGTTCTCGCCTGCATTTGTCTTGGTTTAGATACGCTCATATTGCTCAATACGGAAGTAGGCGACAAGGTTATTTCTGTTGTTGACTAGTTGTGTAGCCTACTATTATTATTCCCAATCATACATTTCATTTGTAAAGAGCATTTCTCACACCCCAATGCGTTTTTATATGGCCATCATTGGACACGGGCTATCCTATTACACTGTGTTACATAGTTACCTCGCGGAAGATTAGGTTATGTGACCATAACGGTTGCTGTGGATATGTCCTGTTAGAAAAGACATGGTCTATTGTACAAGAGTTACAATTAAGTTACCCTCTTCATTATCACAATACAATTACAGACAGACATTCTCCTCCTTATCGTTCTGTGTGTCTGTCTTGGGCCTACTAGGCAAGTTAGATAAGAACAAATTCTTATTTACAAATGACGGCCGGCGATGCTTAGCCAATTGTGCGACGCCCTATGGGACTCTCAATCACGGCCGGTTGTGATACAGCCTGGATTCGAACCAGGGTGTTTTTAGTGACGCCTCTAGCACTGAAATGCAGCCTACATAATTGCATGTATTAAATGCATGTTTGTTGTGCAGCCAGCCAGTAGCGTAAAAACTGCATTTAGCTTAAATATCCCGGTAGACCCTTTGTGACGTGGCTCACGTTTTTCAGCAGACAGACAGCTGGATTGAGACTAAATGCCCCCGAGCCGCATCACAGCGGGTTATTTCGGGAAGTTCCAGGCAGTTCGGAAGTCACTTGGCTCTATAAGTTAAATTCTGAACTCGCTACATTGCATTTTAATGTTTTCAATTTATTTAACCTTTATTTAACTAGGCAAGTCAGTTAAATAATGTATTCTTATTTACAATGACGGTTTAGGAATAGTGGGGTTAACTGCCTTGTTCAATGCTCTAACCACGAGGCTACCTGCCGCACAACAGTCCTGCCCTATCAACACTTATGTTCAAAATTCGCTGCATGTTGTAGTTTTCTGCCGTGGCACTCCAATATACTCTGACAAATGAATCATTTAAAAAAATGGCTATTAAAAAAAAAAAATCTGTGTCCTGGGTACAGTGCATTTGAAAGTGGCAATGTTAGTCGTCAGTCATAAGTAGTCAGTAGCCAGTCATAAGTAGTCAGTAGTCAGTCATCAGTAGTCAGTAGTCAGTCATCAGTAGCCAGTCATCACTAGTCAGTAGCCAGTCATCACTAGTCAGTAGTCAGTCATCACTAGTCAGTAGTCAGTCATCACTAGTCAGTAGTCAGTCATCACTAGTCAGTAGCCAGTCATCACTAGTCAGTAGTCAGTAGCTAGTCATAAGTAGTCAGTAGCCAGTCAGTCATCAGTAGCCAGTCATCACTAGTCAGTAGTCAGTCATCACTAGTCAGTAGTCAGTCAGTCATCACTAGTCAGTAGTCAGTCAGTCATCACTAGTCAGTAGTCAGTCAGTCATCAGTAGTCAGTCAGTCATCAGTAGTCAGTAGTCAGTCATCAGTAGTCAGTCATCAGTAGTCAGTAGTCAGTCATCAGTAGTCAGTAGCCAGTCATAAGTAGTCAGTAGCCAGTCATAAGTAGTCAGTAGCCAGTCATCACTAGTCAGTAGCCAGTCATCACTAGTCAGTAGTCAGTCATCACTAGTCAGTAGCCAGTCATCACTAGTCAGTAGTCAGTAGCCAGTCATAAGTAGTCAGTAGCCAGTCATAAGTAGTCAGTAGCCAGTCACAAGTAGTCAGTCATCACTAGTCAGTAGTCAGTCGTCACTAGTCAGTAGTCAGTCATCACTAGTCAGTAGTCAGTCATCACTAGTCAGTAGTCAGTCATCACTAGTCAGTAGTCAGTCGTCACTAGTCAGTAGTGAGTCGTCACTAGTCAGTAGTGAGTCGTCACTAGTCAGTAGTCAGTCGTCACTAGTCAGTAGTCAGTCGTCACTAGTCAGTAGTCAGTCATCACTAGTCAGTAGTCAGTCATCACTAGTCAGTAGTCAGTCATCACTAGTCAGTAGTCAGTCGTCACTAGTCAGTAGTCAGTCGTCACTAGTCAGTAGTCAGTGAGTCGTCAGTAGTCAGTAGTGAGTCGTCAGTCGTCTAGTCACTAGTCAGTAGTGAGTCGTCACTAGTCAGTAGTCAGTCGTCACTCAGTAGTCAGTCGTCACTAGTCAGTAGTCAGTCATCACTAGTCAGTCAGTCAGTCATCACTAGTCAGTCAGTCAGTCATCACTAGTCAGTCAGTCAGTCACTAGTCAGTCAGTCAGTCATCACTAGTCCGTAGTGAGTCGTCACTAGTCAGTAGTGAGTCGTCACTAGTCAGTCAGTCATCACTAGTCAGTAGTGAGTCGTCACCAGTCAGTCAGTCATCACTAGTCAGTAGTGAGTCGTCAGTAGTGAGTCGTCAGTAGTGAGTCACTAGTCAGTAGTGAGTCGTCACTAGTCAGTAGTGAGTCGTCACTAGTCAGTAGTGAGTCGTCAGTAGTGAGTCGTCAGTAGTGAGTCAGTAGTGAGTCGTCACTAGTCAGTAGTGAGTCATCACTAGTCAGTAGTGAGTCGTCACTAGTCAGTAGTGAGTCGTCAGTAGTGAGTCAGTAGTGAGTCGTCACTAGTCAGTAGTGAGTCGTCAGTAGTGAGTCGTCAGTAGTCAGTAGTGAGTCGTCAGTAGTCAGTAGTGAGTCAGTAGTGAGTAGTCAGTAGTGAGTCGTCACTAGTCAGTAGTGAGTCGTCACTAGTCAGTAGTGAGTCTTCACTAGTCAGTAGTGAGTCGTCAGTCATCAGTAGTCAGTCGTCACTAGTCAGTGAGTCGTCACTAGTCAGTCATCACTAGTCAGTAGTCAGTCATCACTAGTCAGTAGTCAGTCATCACTAGTCAGTAGTCAGTCATCACTAGTCAGTAGTCAGTCATCACTAGTCAGTCAGTCATCACTAGTCAGTAGTCAGTCGTCACTAGTCAGTAGTCAGTCGTCAGTAGTTAATCATAAGTAGTTAATCCTAAGTAGCCAGTCAGTCATCAGTAGCCAGTCAGTCATCAGTAGCCAGTCAGTCATCAGTAGCCAGTCATCAGTAGTCAGTCAGTCAGTAGTCAGTCAGTCAGTAGTCAGTAGTCAGTCAGTCAGTAGTGAGTCGTCACTAGTCAGTAGTCAGTCATCAGTAGTCAGTCAGTCAGTAGTCAGTCATCAGTAGTCAGTAGTCAGTCATCAGTAGTCAGTCATCACTAGTGAGTCGTCACTAGTCAGTAGTGAGTCGTCACTAGTCAGTAGTGAGTCGTCACTAGTCAGTAGTGAGTCGTCACTAGTCAGTCGTCACTAGTCAGTAGTGAGTCATCAGTAGTCAGTCATCAGTAGTCAGTCATCAGTAGTCAGTAGTTAATCATAAGTAGTCAGTCATCAGTAGTCAGTCATCAGTAGTCAGTCATCAGTAGTCAGTCATCAGTAGTTAATCATAAGTAGTCAGTAGTCAGTCATCAGTAGTTAATCATAAGTAGTCAGTAGTCAGTCATCAGTAGTTAATCATAAGTAGTCAGTAGTCAGTCATCAGTAGTTAATCATAAGTAGTCAGTAGTCAGTCATCACTAGTCAGTCAGTCATCACTAGTCAGTCATCAGTAGTCAGTCATCAGTAGTCAGTCATCAGTAGTCAGTCATCAGTAGTTAATCATAAGTAGTCAGTAGTCAGTCATCAGTAGTTAATCATAAGTAGTCAGTACGCTATCAACACACTCATTGTGTGATAGTGATAGTGACAGACTCCATTCGAATGGGGACTGGAAACACAAACACACTGTACTTTGTACACACACACACACACACACACACACACACACCACTAGACTCCAGCAGTCAGTCCTCATCAATTAGTTAGTAGTGTCCCATTACCTGTGGTGGAACAAATCAGTGTGTGTGTGTGTGTGTGTGTGCAAAGTACAGTGTGTTTGTGTTTCCAGTCCCCATTCGAATGGAGTCTGTCACTATCACACAATGAGTGTGTGTGTAATGCTGAGAGAATGTCCCTGTGACACATCATCATCTGTTAATGAACTGACTGATATGTAGACGTCAACCTTGAGATGAGAGAGAAATAGAGGATATTGTGTATTGGACAGCAACAAAATTATTCTAATCTATTTTTTTAATTTTTTAAAATGTGTAATATAATTTTTTCTTATTTAACCTGCGGTGGGCTCAGCTGTTGTAATCCTGATCCTCAGTCATACCATTAACCCTAGAGCCCCACTGTCAGGAGGGTTTTATCGATGACACGTGTGTGTGTGCGTGTGTGGGCTGGACAGGGAGAGAACGTGTTCACTGTTAAAAGCTGTCTTAACAGGCCTGGGTGATTTCGTTGTGTAGAAACCATCGATCTGATCTAGACAGTAAAACATTGCCTTGGGGGACGGGGGGGGACGGAGTGCTCTCTCTCTGTGTGTGTGTGTGTGTGTGTGTGTGTGTGTGTGTGTGTGTGTGGGCTGTTGTCACGATTTTATGTAAGTGACTATCATGCTATTATTAGCATCCTCTCAGAGCTGGACGGGGGGCTGGATGGGGTTGGGGACTGGACAGGGTTTGGGGACTGGATGGGTGGGTGGGGGCTGGACAGGGTTGGGGACTGGATGGGTGTGAGTGGGGAGCTGGACAGGGTTTGGGGACTGGATGGGTGTGAGTGGGGAGCTGACAGGGGTTGGGGACTGGATGGGTGTGAGTGGGGAGCTGGACAGGGGTTGGGGACTGGATGGGTGTGAGTGGGGAGCTGGACAGGGGTTGGGGACTGGATGGGTGTGAGTGGGGAGCTGGACAGGGGTTGGGGACTGGATGGGTGTGGAGTGGGGAGCTGACAGGGGTTGGGGACTGGATGGGTGTGAGTGGGGAGCTGGACAGGGGTTGGGGACTGGATGGGTGAGTGGGGAGCTGGACAGGGGTTGGGGACTGGATGGGTGTGAGTGGGGAGCTGGACAGGGGTTGGGGACTGGATGGGTGTGAGTGGGGAGCTGGACAGGGGTTGGGGACTGATGGGTGTGAGTGGGGAGCTGGACAGGGGTTGGGGACTGGATGGGTGTGAGTGGGGAGCTGGACAGGGGTTGGGGACTGGATGGGTGTGAGTGGGGAGCTGGACAGGGGTTGGGGACTGATGGGTGTGAGTGGGGAGCTGGACAGGGGTTGGGGACTGGATGGGTGTGAGTGGGGAGCTGGACAGGGGTTGGGGACTGGATGGGTGTGAGTGGGGAGCTGGACAGGGGTTGGGGACTGGATGGGTGTGAGTGGGGAGCTGGACAGGGGTTGGGGACTGGATGGGTGTGAGTGGGGAGCTGGACAGGGGTTGGGGACTGGATGGGTGTGAGTGGGGAGCTGGACAGGGGTTGGGGACTGGATGGGTGTGAGTGGGGAGCTGGACAGGGTTGGGGACTGGATGGGTGTGGGGAGCTGGACAGGGGTTGGGGACTGGATGGGTGTGAGTGGGGAGCTGACAGGGTTGGGGACTGGATGGGTGTGAGTGGGGAGCTGGACAGGGGTTGGGGACTGGATGGGTGTGAGTGGGGAGCTGGACAGGGGTTGGGGACTGGATGGGTGTGAGTGGGGAGCTGACAGGGGTTGGGGACTGGATGGGTGTGAGTGGGGAGCTGGACAGGGTTGGGGACTGGATGGGTGTGAGTGGGGAGCTGGACAGGGGTTGGGGACTGGATGGGTGTGAGTGGGGAGCTGGACAGGGGTTGGGGACTGGATGGGTGTGAGTGGGGAGCTGGACAGGGGTTGGGGACTGATGGGTGTGAGTGGGGAGCTGGACAGGGGTTGGGGACTGGATGGGTGTGAGTGGGGAGCTGGACAGGGGTTGGGGACTGGATGGGTGTGAGTGGGGAGCTGGACAGGGGTTGGGGACTGGATGGGTGTGAGTGGGGAGCTGGACGGGGGGGGGGGGGGCTGGATGGGTCTTAGGTGAACCAATGAGAATGTCAAAGGGCTTTATTGTCATGGAAACAGGTTTAGTGAAGAAACCCAACAACAAAGACCAAAACAATCAGACATTAACTGGAAACATGACTCACAAAAGTTGAAAAAGAATAAAGACATTTCAAACGTCATTATATATGTGTAACAGTGTTGCACATCTCCCTAGTTAAATAAAGGGACATCAGTAAGGATGTGCAAATACTTAAAGTACAAAAGGGAAAATAAAAAAGCATAAATATGGGTTGTATTTACAATGGTGTTTGTTCTTCACTGGTTGCCCTTTTCTCGTGGCAACAGGTCACAAATCTTGCTGCTGTGATGGAACACTGTGGTATTTCACCCAGTAGATATGGGAGTTTATCACTGTGGTATTTCACCCAGTAGATATGGGAGTTTATCAAAATCTGGTTTGTTTTCTAATTCTTTGTGGATCTGTGTAATCTGAGGGAAATATGTGTCTCTAATATGGTCATACATTTGGCAGGAGGTTAGGAAGTGCAGCTCAGTTTCCACCTCATTTTGTGGGCAGTGAGCACATAACCTGTCTTCTCTTGAGAGCCATGTCTGCCTACGGCGGCCTTTCTCAATAGCAAGGCTATTCTCACTGAGTCTGTACATAGTCAAAGCTTTCCTTAAGTTTGGGTCAGTCACAGTGGTCAGGTATTCTGCCACTGTGTACTCTCTCAACACCACAGGCCTTTTTGGGTTGGAGGGTTTTTATTTTGTCCTGTAGTTCATTCAATGTAATTGGAGAATCCAGTGAGTTCTGGTCGTCTGTAATAGTTGATTCTAAGATTTGTATTTGATCATGCTGTTTGTTCTTTGTTATAGAGACAAAGATATTGGAGAAGTGGTTTACTCAAACATCTCTGTTTTGGATAGATAATTCTTCGTGTTGTTGTTTGTTTATTGTGTTCAAATTTTCCCAGAAGTGGTTCGATTCTATGGATTCTTCAGTTACATTGAGCTGATTTCTGACGTGCTGTTCCTTCTTTTTCCGTAGTGTATTTCTGTATTGTTTTAGTGATTCTCCATAGTGAAGGTGTAGGCTCGGGGGGGCAGCTGGTGGTGCTGTGGTTGGTATGGGCCTCTATGGTCTGGGTGGGGTCCTCTATGGTCTGGGTGGGGTCCTCTATGTGTAGGGGTGGGGGTGGGGGGGGAGGTCTTGCTGGTCTGAGCAGGGTGTCTATTGCTCTGTTTCTCCTGTGTGAGGTGCTGGGGTTGCTGTTGAGGGTGATGTCCTTCAGGGTCCTGGCAGGGTTGTGATTGCTGCCTTGTAGAGGTGGACCTGGTCATAGAGGCTGTTCAAGTCCAGGGTGGAGTGGTGGGCCAGGAAAACATTTGGGTTTTGAGGCACAGTCACATGAAATACCTGCATTTACCCGCTGTATGGTAGCAGGGTGGAAGTTTTTTTTTCATGGTAGTAAGGTGGAGATAACCACTTGTGCGTTGGGGAAAGCAGAAGAAGCCTTTTCAATCACTCCCTTCAGTGCTGTGGCCACCCTTTCCTGCTGTGCTCTCAGGTCGTTTGTGCCTGTGTGTATTATCATGTGGCTGGGTGAACCTAGTTGGTCCTCAGACACAAGGTCTAGGGCAGGCTGGATGTATTATTATGTGGCTGGGTGAACCTAGTTGGTCCTCAGACAGAAGGTCTAGGGCAGGCTGGGTGTATTATTATGTGGCTGGGTGAACCTAGTTTGTTCTCAGACAGGTCGAGGGCACACTGGGTGTTTTGGACACCAGAGTTTAGACACACTGTGTTTGGGAAAAAGGGTTTTCTCTTGTATATATTTCCCATTTCAGTCCATAAGGAGAACAATCTTTGTCTTGTGTAGGTCCTCAGTGGGTGTGGGGGGGTTGTCAGGAAGGCTATCAGGGTGGCTGACAGGGGGGGTGCTCAGGGGGTTTAGATCCCCTTGGTGTTTGGGGTTTTTCATTTGTCTGTTCTGTTGTGGTGTCGACACTGGTCGGGGTCTGGGTTGGACTGTTCTGCTGTGATGTCGACACTATGGTCAGGGTCTGGGTTGGACTGTTCTGCTGTGATGTCGACACTATGGTCAGGGTCTGGGTTGGACTGTTCTGCTGTGGTGTCGACACTATGGTCAGGGTCTGGGTTGGACTGTTCTGCTGTGATGTCGACTCTATGGGCGGGGTCTGGGTTGGACTGTTCTGCTGTGGTGTCGACACTATGGTCTGGGTCTGGGTTGGACTGCTCTGCTGTGGTGTCGACACTATGGTCAGGGTCTGGTGTGGACTGTTCTGCTGTGATGTCGACACTATGGTCAGGGTCTGGTGTGGACTGTTCTGCTGTGATGTCGACACTATGGTCAGGGTCTGGTGTGGACTGTTCTGCTGTGGTGTCGACACTATGGTCTGGGTCTGGGTTGGACTGCTCTGCTGTGGTGTCGACACTATGGTCAGGGTCTGGTGTGGACTGTTCTGCTGTGATGTCGACACTATGGTCAGGGTCTGGTGTGGACTGTTCTGCTGTGATGTCGACACTATGGTCAGGGTCTGGTGTGGACTGTTCTGCTGTGATGTCGACTCTATGGTCAGGGTCTGGTGTGGACTGTTCTGCTGTGATGTCGACACTATGGTCAGGGTCTGGTGTGGACTGTTCTGCTGTGATGTCGACACTATGGTCAGGGTCTGGTGTGGACTGTTCTGCTGTGATGTCGACACTATGGTCGGGGTCTGGGTTGGACTGTTCTGCTGTGGTGTCGGGAGGTGAGGTGGGCTGTTCTGCTGGCTTCTCTGCAGGGGTGGCCAGCTCTCTAGTGGGTTGTTCTCTGTCCCCCTCAACCTCTCCTCCTCCAGCAGTCTGATCCTCTCCTCTAGTGTTCTTCTCCTGCTCCTGCTCTTTCTCCTGTTGAAGTTGTCACCACTGTCCAGAGTGTAGATATGTCTCTGTCCACCTCCAGCTCTCCGGGTCTGGTTAAGGGGGTGGTGTTGTGCTGGACTGTTGTCTGGGTCTGTGCTGACTGAAGTGTAATCACCTGCTGTTCGGGCTCCACCTGTCTTACTTCCAGCTGGGTGAATTTATCCTTCATTTCAGTGAGCGAGTAGTACTCTCTGCTGGGAGGTTGACTTTACGTTTGGGGTTGCTCGTCTTTGGGGTTGTTTCATGAAAAGGTCTGACTCGCTCGGGATGTGGGAGTCTTCACCAAGAGAGAGCTTCTCCTGCTGCGCTCCCACTTTGATTAGGTGAAAATCCAGCTGAAACTGTTTGGCGTTGCTCTGTACCATTACTGTTCCAGACTTGTACAGGTTGACATTGGCTGACTCAGAGTCCTCGTTGTCTAACATCCTGAGTTTCCACCCCTCGTTAACAACCCCTCTCTTAACAATGGGGTAGTGTGCTAATATAGCACTGTGCAGGGGATGGTTTGTGTGGAAGATGAGGTTACTGATGTTCCCATTTAAAAAAAAAAAATAGTCAGCAAAAAGTATCTCTTGATAAGCAGTCTTCTTTTTGTACTATTTTCGTGCCTTCTCATTTTTTACATCCATTTATTGTAATGACCTCTGAACAATGGGAGGTCACTGTTCCAGCTGGCACTATACTGCCTGCTATCACTGCTCCAGCTGGCACCCTACTGTCTGCTATCACTGTTCCAGCTGGCACCATACTGTCTGCTATCACTGTTCCAGCTGGCACTATACTGCCTGCTATCACTGCTCCAGCTGGCACCCTACTGTCTGCTATCACTGTTCCAGCTGGCACCATACTGTCTGCTATCACTGTTCCAGCTGGCACCATACTGTCTGCTATCACTGCTCCAGCTGGCACCATACTGTCTGCTATCACTGTTCCAGCTGGCACCATACTGTCTGCTATCACTGCTCCAGCTGGCACCCTACTGTCTGCTGTCACTGTTCCAGCTGGCACCGTACTGTCTGCTATCACTGTTCCAGCTGGCACCCCACTGTCTGCTATCACTGTTCCAGCTGTCACTGTTCCAGCTGGCACCATACTGTCTGCTATCACTGCTCCAGCTGGCACCGTACTGTCTGCTATCACTGTTCCAGTTCCAACTGGCACCCTACTGTCTGCTATCACTGTTCCAGTTCCAGCTGGCACCCTACTGTCTGCTATCACTGCTCCAGCTGGCACCATACTGTCTGCTTTCACTGCTCCAGCTGGCACCACACTCTCTGTGTTTCTGTGGGTGTAATGTAACTAGTCTGTTTTTGTGTTTTGCAGGATTGTTTTGAAGATGCCTACGACCGGATACCCGTGTAAGTATTTTAGAGGGCTTGAGGTTCCCCCCACACCACTGTTCATTTAGTCACCAACCTATTGTTCCTGACGAAAACTAATGACGTTAAACGAGACGCCCTGAAAACACTAATGGTGTTAACGAGACGAGACGCCCTGAAAAACACTAATGGTGTTAACGAGACGCCCTGAAAAACACTAATGGTGTTAACGAGACGAGACTCCCTGAAAAACACTAATGGTGTTAACGAGACGCCCTGAAAAACACTAATGGTGTTAACGAGACGCCCTGAAAAACACTAATGGCGTTAACGAGACGAGACTCCCTGAAAAACACTAATGGTGTTGAAAAACACTAATGGCGCCCCTGAAAACACTAATGGTGACGAGACTCCCTGAAAAACACTAATGGTGTTAACGAGACGCCCTGAAAAACACTAATGGTGTTAACGAGACGCCCTGAAAAACACTAATGGTGTTAACGAGACGCCCTGAAAAACACTAATGGTGTTAACGAGACGAGATGCCCTGAAAACACTAATGGCGTTAACGAGACGCCCTGAAAAACACTAATGGTGTTAACGAGACGAGATGCCCTGAAAAACACTAATGGTGTTAACGAGATGCCCTGAAAAACACTAATGGTGTTAACGAGACGCCCTGAAAAACACTAATGGCGTTAACGAGACGCCCTGAAAAACACTAATGGCGTTAACGAGACGAGATGCCCTGAAAAACACTAATGGCGTTAACGAGACGAGATGCCCTGAAAAACACTAATGGCGTTAACGAGACGAGATGCCCTGAAAAACACTAATGGTGTTAACGAGACGAGATGCCCTGAAAAACACTAATGGCGTTAACGAGACGAGATGCCCTGAAAAACACTAATGGCGTTAACGAGACGAGACGCCCTGAAAAACACTAATGGTGTTAACGAGACGAGACGCCCTGAAAAACACTAATGGTGTTAACGAGACGAGACGCCCTGAAAACACTAATGGCGTTAACGAGACGAGACGCCCTGAAAAACACTAATGGTGTTAACGAGACGAGACGCCCTGAAAAACACTAATGGCGTTAACGAGACGCCCTGAAAAACACTAATGGCGTTAACGAGACGAGACGCCCTGAAAAACACTAATGGTGTTAACGAGACGAGACGCCCTGAAAAACACTAATGGCGTTAACGAGACGCCCTGAAAAACACTAATGGTGTTAACGAGACGCCCTGAAAAACACTAATGGTGTTAACGAGACGCCCTGAAAAACACTAATGGTGTTAACGAGACGAGATGCCCTGAAAAACACTAATGGTGTTAACGAGACGCCCTGAAAAACACTAATGGCGTTAACGAGACGAGATGCCCTGAAAAACACTAATGGTGTTAACGAGACGCCCTGAAAAACACTAATGGCGTTAACGAGACGAGATGCCCTGAAAAACACTAATGGCGTTAACGAGACGAGATGCCCTGAAAAACACTAATGGCGTTAACGAGACGAGATGCCCTGAAAAACACTAATGGTGTTAACGAGACGAGACGCCCTGAAAAACACTAATGGCGTTAACGAGACGCCCTGAAAAACACTAATGGTGTTAACGAGACGAGACGCCCTGAAAAACACTAATGGTGTTAACGAGACGAGACGCCCTGAAAACACTAATGGTGTTAACGAGACGAGACGCCCTGAAAAACACTAATGGTGTTAACGAGACGAGACGCCCTGAAAAACACTAATGGCGTTAACGAGACGCCCTGAAAAACACTAATGGCGTTGAAAACACGATGGACGAGACGCCCTGAAAAACACTAATGGTGTTAACGAGACGAGACGCCCTGAAAAACACTAATGGCGTTAACGAGACGCCCTGAAAAACACTAATGGCGTTAACGAGATGCCCTGAAAAACACTAATGGTGTTAACGAGACGCCCTGAAAAACACTAATGGTGTTAACGAGACGCCCTGAAAAACACTAATGGTGTTAACGAGACGCCCTGAAAAACACTAATGGTGTTAACGAGAGATGCCCTGAAAAACACTAATGGTGTTAACGAGACGAGATGCCCTGAAAAACACTAATGGCGTTAACGAGACGAGATGCCCTGAAAAACACTAATGGTGTTAACGAGACGCCCTGAAAAACACTAATGGTGTTAACGAGACGCCCTGAAAAACACTAATGGTGTTAACGAGACGCCCTGAAAAACACTAATGGCGTTAACGAGACGAGATGCCCTGAAAAACACTAATGGTGTTAACGAGACGAGATGCCCTGAAAAACACTAATGGTGTTAACGAGACGAGATGCCCTGACAAACACTAATGGTGTTAACGAGATGCCCTGAAAACACTAATGGCGACGAGACGAGATGCCCTGAAAAACACTAATGGTGTTAACGAGATGCCCTGAAAACACGAGATGCCCTGAAAACACTAATGGCGTTAACGAGACGAGATGCCCTGAAAAACACTAATGGCGTTAACGAGACGAGACGCCCTGAAAAACACTAATGGTGTTAACGAGACGAGACGCCCTGAAAAACACTAATGGCGTTAACGAGACGAGACGCCCTGAAAAACACTAATGGCGTTAACGAGATGCCCTGAAAAACACTAATGGTGTTAACGAGACGCCCTGAAAAACACTAATGGTGTTAACGAGACGCCCTGAAAAACACTAATGGTGTTAACGAGACGCCCTGAAAAACACTAATGGTGTTAACGAGACGCCCTGAAAAACACTAATGGCGTTAACGAGACGAGATGCCCTGAAAAACACTAATGGTGTTAACGAGACGCCCTGAAAAACACTAATGGTGTTAACGAGACGCCCTGAAAAACACTAATGGCGTTAACGAGACGAGATGCCCTGAAAAACACTAATGGCGTTAACGAGACGAGATGCCCTGAAAAACACTAATGGCGTTAACGAGACGAGATGCCCTGAAAAACACTAATGGTGTTAACGAGACGAGATGCCCTGAAAAACACTAATGGCGTTAACGAGACGAGATGCCCTGACAAACACTAATGGTGTTAACGAGACGAGATGCCCTGAAAAACACTAATGGCGTTAACGAGACGAGATGCCCTGAAAAACACTAATGGTGTTAACGAGACGAGATGCCCTGAAAAACACTAATGGTGTTAACGAGACGAGACGCCCTGAAAAACACTAATGGTGTTAACGAGACGCCCTGAAAAACACTAATGGTGTTAACGAGACGAGATGCCCTGAAAAACACTAATGGTGTTAACGAGACGCCCTGAAAAACACTAATGGTGTTAACGAGACGCCCTGAAAAACACTAATGGTGTTAACGAGACGAGATGCCCTGAAAAACACTAATGGTGTTAACGAGATGCCCTGAAAAACACTAATGGCGTTAACGAGACGAGATGCCCTGAAAAACACTAATGGTGTTAACGAGACGAGATGCCCTGAAAAACACTAATGGTGTTAACGAGATGCCCTGAAAAACACTAATGGTGTTAACGAGATGAGACGCCCTGAAAAACACTAATGGTGTTAACGAGACGCCCTGAAAAACACTAATGGCGTTAACGAGACGAGATGCCCTGAAAAACACTAATGGTGTTAACGAGACGAGATGCCCTGACAAACACTAATGGCGTTAACGAGACGAGATGCCCTGAAAAACACTAATGGTGTTAACGAGACGAGACGCCCTGAAAAACACTAATGGCGTTAACGAGACGAGACTCCCTGAAAAACACTAATGGTGTTAACGAGACGAGATGCCCTGAAAAACACTAATGGCGTTAACGAGACGAGATGCCCTGAAAAACACTAATGGTGTTAACGAGACGCCCTGAAAAACACTAATGGTGTTAACGAGACGCCCTGAAAAACACTAATGGTGTTAACGAGACGCCCTGAAAAACACTAATGGTGTTAACGAGATGCCCTGAAAAACACTAATGGCGTTTTAATTTGACATGAAACTCATTTTCATCCATTTTGTCCAATCAGAAGCATGCATGGCTTAGCAGAATATTTAATGCAATCCTCTCATTGGTCGATAACGTCATTCAGTTGCGCAGGCTGCTTGAGCTGAGCCGGCTCCCGGGTGCTTGCTTCAATCACTCGTCTCTGTTTTGAACTGACACTTCAGTTTTAACTCAATTAGAAACTATATCTTTGATAATCTGTTGTGTGTTACTGTCGTATCTTTGTTAATTGTCATCCTTGATGATGTAGAGCACATCACTAGGGGCAAGACATTCAAAACAACCTTTTATAATTGTCTTCAAAAGTGGAACAGCAAACATACACTGAGTGTACAAAACATTAAGAACACCTGTTCTTTCAATGACATACTGTAGACTGATCAGGTGAATCTAGGTGAAAGCTATGATCCCTTATTGATGTCACCTGTTAAACCCACTTCAAATCAGTGTAGATGTAGATGTGGTGGGAGGAGACATGTAGATGTGGTGGGAGGAGACATGTAGATGAGGTGGGAGGAGACATGTAGATGAAGTGGGAGGAGACATGTAGATGAGGTGGGAGGAGACATGTAGATGAGGTGGGAGGAGACGGGGTTAAAGAAGGATTGAGACATGGATTGTGTATATGTGCCATTCAGAGGGTGAATGGGCAAGACACAATATTTAAATGCCTTTTTAAATGGGGTTTGGTAGTAGGTGCCAGGAGCACCAGTTTGTGTCAAGAACTGCAATGCTGCTGGGGTTTTTCATGCGTGCAACTCAATGGTAGGAAGGTGTTCTTAATGTTTTGTACACTCAGTGTACATATGTAGGTGATTTTAAAACGTGCTCTTTTAAATACAACACTCACACAGTTCATTACTGCATTCAGCTAACTGATGATGATGATGATACCGTAGCAACCAGGCAACACGCTGACGATCAACTGATACTTGGTTAATCTCCTCTCACTATAACTAATACGTGTATTTGATCTAGAATCTAGCTAGCTAATAAATCAGCTTGCTTTTAGGCCTATAATGTTTGGGCAGGACACCTTGTTTCCATATGTCAGGTTGATCCTCGACGGTGCTGATAATTTTTGGGCAGGACACCTTGTTTCCATATGTCAGGTTGATCCTCGACGGGTTGATCCTCGACGGTGCCGATAATGTTTGGGCAGGACACCTCGTTTCCACATGCCAGGTTGAATTGTAATCCTTTGTTTTTATTCTGGGTTTAACATGGGTCTGATTTTGGTAAACGCCTTTTCCTCTTTGGCCTTGAGGTAAACAGTGTTACATTTTAAACTCCCATCTCAGTTAGCTCTGCCTGTTGACTGGCTTGGGCTTGCCACCTGTTGCCTGTCAAATCCGTCTGCCTGGTGATAGACTAGTGGTGTTGCCCCAGACCCTGCCCTGATGCACTTGTTCTCAATGTTCCCCAAAAATTATTTTGTGCACTGAGCAAATTTCAGTTCTGCTGAGTGAAAATTCTCTTCGACTTCCAGTGCGCGTTTACTGTGAACACTGAGGCTGCACTTGCTTTAACTTACAGTTTTACTGTGAACACTGAGGCTGCACTTGCTTTAAGTTACAGTTTTACTGTGAACACTGAGGCTGCACTTGCTTTAAGTTACAGTTTTACTGTGAACACTGAGGCTGCACTTGCTTTAAGTTACAGTTTTACTGTGAACACTGAGGCTGCACCTGCTTTAAGTTACAGTTTTACTGTGAACACTGAGACAGATGAGACCATGCCAAACCAGGCTGCACCTGCTTTAAGTTACATTTTTACTGTGAACACTGAGACAGATGAGACCATGCCAAACCAGGCTGCACCTGCTTTAAGTTACAGTTTTACTGTGAACACTGAGACAGATGAGACCATGCCAAACCAGGCTGCACCTGCTTTAAGTTACAGTTTTACTGTGAACACTGAGACAGATGAGACCATGCCAAACCAGGCTGCACCTGCTTTAAGTTACAGTTTTACTGTGAACACTGAGACAGATGAGACCATGCCAAACCAGGCTGCACCTGCTTTAAGTTACAGTTTTACTGTGAACATTGAGACAGATGAGACCATGCCAAACCAGGCTGCACCTGCTTTAAGTTACAGTTTTACTGTGAACACTGAGACAGATGAGACCATGCCAAACCAGGCTGCACCTGCTTTAAGTTACAGTTTTACTGTGAACACTGAGACAGATGAGACCATGCCAAACCAGGCTGCACCTGCTTTAAGTTACAGTTTTACTGTGAACACTGAGACAGATGAGACCATGCCAAACCAGGCTGCACCTGCTTTAATTGCTTTAAGTTACCGTTTCGGACAGTGGTCATGTGTGCTGCTGTGGCTATGTGATCATAATGTAGGCCTACCAGAGTGGCCTACCAGAGTGGCCTACCAGAGTGGCCTACCATCAAAAACAACGGAGAAAATGCATCCCATAATATTTTAACATGGGAAACACCTGTTCTATCATTCAGCCTACAGTAGCAGCCAATGTGTGGTGTTCAATGTAGGACTACATTCCATGAGACTTAAAAACAAACATGCAGGTCTTCACATTAACCTGTTTACCCACCTGTCCTTCAGACAAGGAGGTGACTGAAAATGGTGACTGTTTATCCACCTGTCCTCCAGACAAGGAGGTGACTGAACATGGTGACTGTTTATCCACATGTCCTTCAGACAAGGAGGTGACTGAAAATGGTGACTGTTTATCCACCTGTCCTCCAGACAAGGAGGTGACTGAACATGGTGACTGTTTATCCACCTGTCCTTCAGACAAGGAGGTGACTGAACATGGTGACTGTTTATCCACCTGTCCTTCAGACAAGGAGGTGACTGAACATGGTGACTGTTTATCCACCTGTCCTTCAGACAAGGAGGTGACTGAACATGGTGACTGTTTATCCACCTGTCCTCCAGACAAGGAGGTGACTGAACATGGTGACTGAACATGGTGACTGTTTATCCACCTGTCCTTCAGACAAGGAGGTGACTGAACATGGTGACTGTTTATCCACCTGTCCTCCAGACAAGGAGGTGACTGAACATGGTGACTGTTTATCCACCTGTCCTCCAGACAAGGAGGTGACTGAACATGGTGACTGTTTATCCACCTGTCCTCCAGACAAGGAGGTGACTGAACATGGTGACTGTTTATCCACCTGTCCTCCAGACAAGGAGGTGACTGAACATGGTGACTGTTTATCCACCTGTCCTTCAGACAAGGAGGTGACTGAACATGGTGACTGTTTATCCACCTGTCCTTCAGACAAGGAGGTGACTGAACATGGTGACTGTTTATCCACCTGTCCTTCAGACAAGGAGGTGACTGAACATGGTGACTGTTTATCCACCTGTCCTCCAGACAAGGAGGTGACTGAACATGGTGACTGTTTATCCACCTGTCCTTCAGACAAGGAGGTGACTGTTTATCCACCTGTCCTTCAGACAAGGAGGTGACTGAACATGGTGACTGTTTATCCACTTGTCCTTCAGACAAGGAGGTGACTGAACATGGTGACTGTTTATCCACCTGTCCTTCAGACAAGGAGGTGACTGTTTATCCACCTGTCCTCCAGACAAGGAGGTGACTGAACATGGTGACTGTTTATCCACCTGTCCTTCAGACAAGGAGGTGACTGAACATGGTGACTGTTTATCCACCTGTCCTCCAGACAAGGATGTGACTGAACATGGTGACTGTTTATCCACCTGTCCTTCAGACAAGGAGGTGACTGAACTTGGTGACTGTTTATCCACTTGTCCTTCAGACAAGGAGGTGACTGAACATGGTGACTGTTTATCCACCTGTCCTCCAGACAAGGAGGTGACTGAACATGGTGACTGTTTATCCACTTGTCCTTCAGACAAGGAGGTGACTGAACATGGTGACTGTTTATCCACCTGTCCTTCAGACAAGGAGGTGACTGAACATGGTGACTGTTTATCCACCTGTCCTTCAGACAAGGAGGTGACTGAACATGGTGACTGTTTCTTCACCTGTCCTTCAGACAAGGAGGTGACTGAACATGGTGACTGTTTATCCACCTGTCCTCCAGACAAGGAGGTGACTGAACATGGTGACTGTTTCTTCACCTGTCCTTCAGACAAGGAGGTGACTGAACATGGTGACTGTTTATCCACCTGTCCTCCAGACAAGGAGGTGACTGAACATGGTGACTGTTTATCCACCTGTCCTCCAGACAAGGAGGTGACTGAACTTGGTGACTGTTTATCCACCTGTCCTTCAGACAAGGAGGTGACTGTTTATCCACCTGTCCTTCAGACAAGGAGGTGACTGTTTATCCACCTGTCCTTCAGACAAGGAGGTGACTGAAAATGGTGACTGAACATGTTGTTTGATGCAAGACTCCACTTTACAAAATGAAATGCATTATTATTCCCACACCATTGTTACAGAGAATCAGACACATTACGCTCCCCTCTGCCTATTGGCTACTTAGCTTATTCAAACCTGCCTCAAAATACAACACTTCCCCTTTAAGATATAAAAAAAGAAGCTCTTTGGAACACTGCTAGTTTTGTCCCCTTGGCTCCTGATTTAGTTTAATCTAAACATTAGTATCATTATAATTGGTTATGATTTGTAAACAATGTATCAGCCGGTCTTGTTTGAGCAGTGAAGAGTGTATCGGCGTAATATTGTTCCGCGTTTCGTTTCGTTCTTCTTTTGTTTTGGTTCTTCTTTTTCGAGGGGGGTCGCAAAGGTACTGGTCGCACAGCCACATTTTTAGTGGTACTTTAGCCCTGTTATTCACCTCATCTGTGTTGTCGCTCTCCGATGGGAAGAACGAACTACTTCTGGCATTGTTGGACAGCTCAGATTCTTCCCCTTTCAAGGAAATCGCTGTTATTTACCCACAATTCATACATAAATACACTGCTGAGGTGTAGTCACACCAAGCTCAAGTACACAGTAAAAATATAATTTAAATATATTGTTTTTTTAAATGATGAAAATATTAAATGTTTGATCCATTTCCTATTCAACAAAACTGTATGAATAAGGCTTGAAATGACATGTTTTCTAAATATAGTATAATCAAATTATAAAATGACTAAAGATTTCACCTTCCTTTTATAACTGCAAAATACATATTTGTATGTTTGGTGTAAAGGTCTCTTGATCAAAACGTCTGCCCCCGTCGCTGTGGGCGTCACACAGAGCTCTGGCTTCCTGGACTCATTAGGAACTCACCTTTCATCTCAAATTAACCTTGTCCATCTTTGACAAAACGGAAAGTGTTTTTTTTTTTGTGTAAAAAAAATCTATGAATTATTTTAGATTTTAAAGCCAACTATCAAAACAGTCATCTCTGAATGTGCTACAGTGATGAAACCTCTCTTACTATGCTACGACAAATGACAGGTGCTTTATCAGTGGCATACACACTACCCCACTATACTATATATATACACACTACTCCACTATACTATATATACACACTACCCCACTATACTATATATACACACTACCCCACTATACTATATATACACACTACCCCACTATACTATATATACACACTACCCCACTATACTATATATACACACTACCCCACTATACTATATATACACACTACCCCACTATACTATATATACACACTACCCCACTATACTATATATACACACTACCCCCACTATACTATATATACACACTACCCCCACTATACTATATATACACACTACCCCACTATACTATATATACACACTACCCCACTATACTATATATACACACTACCCCACTATACTATATATACACACTACCCCACTATACTATATACACACACTACCCCACTATACTATATATACACACTACCCCACTATACTATATATACACACTACCCCACTATACTATATATACACACTACCCCACTATACTATATATACACACTACCCCACTATACTATATATACACACTACCCCACTATACTATATATACACACTACCCCACTATACTATATATATACACACTACCCCACTATACTATATATACACACTACCCCCACTATACTATATATACAAAAGTATATGGACAACTCTTCAAATTAGTGAATTTGTCTTTCAGCCACACCCGTTGCTGACAGGTGTATAAAATCGAGCACACAGCCATGCAATCTCGATAGACAAACATTGGTAGTAGAATGACCTTCCTGAAGAGCTCAGTGACTTTCAACGTGGCACTGTCTTAGGATGCCTCCTTTCCAACAAGTCAGTTTGCCCTGCTAGAGCTGCCCCGAACAACTCTAAGTGCTGTTATCGTGAAGTGGAAACGTCCAGGAGCAACAACGGCTCAGCCACGAAGTGGTAGGCCACACAAGCTCACAGAACGGGACCGCAGAGTCCTGGAGCGTATAAATATCGCCTGTCCTCGGTTGCAACCCTCACTACTGAGTTCCAAACTGCCTCTGGAAGCAACGTCAGCACAATAACTGTTTGTCGGGAGCTTCGTGAAATGGGTTTCCATGGCCGAGCAGCCGCACACAAGCCTAACATTACCATGTGCAATGCCAAGCGTCGGCTGGAGAGGTGTAAAGCTCCCCGCCATCGGACTCTGGAATAGTGGAAACACGTTCTCCTGGAAGAATCAAACTTCACCATCTGGCAGTCCAATGGATGAATCTGTCAGTCTGACAGACGAATCTGGGTGTAGCGGATGCCAGTAGAACGCTACCTGCACCAATGTATAGTGCCAACTGTAAAGTTTGGTGGATGAGAAATAATGGTCTGGGGCTGTTTTTCATAGTTCGGGACCCTTAGTTCCAGTGAAGGGAAATCTTAACACTACAGCATACAATGACATTCTAGATGATTCTCTGCTTCCAGGTTTGTGGCAACAGTTTGGGGAAGACCCTTTCCTGTTTCAGCATGACAATGCCCCCGTGCACAAAGCGAGGTCCATACAGAAATGGTTTGTTGAGATCTGTGTGGAAGAACTTGACTGGCCTGCACCGAGCCCTGACCTCAACCCCATCGAACACCGTTGGGATGAATTGGAACACTGACTGTGAGTCAGGACTAATCGCCCAACATCAGTGCCGACCTCACTAATACTCTTGTGGCTGAATGGAAGCAAGTCCCTGCAGCAATGTTCCAACATCTAGTGGAAAGCCTTCCCAGAAGAGTGGAGGCTGTTATAGCAACAATGTTCCAACATCTAGTGGAAAGCCTTCCCAGAAGAGTGGAGGCTGTTATAGCAGCAATGTTCCAACATCTAGTGGAAAGCCTTCCCAGAAGAGTGGAGGCTGTTATAGCAGCAATGTTCCAACATCTAGTGGAAAGCCTTCCCAGAAGAGTGGAGGCTGTTATAGCAGCAATGTCCCAACATCTAGTGGAAAGCCTTCCCAGAAGAGTGGAGGCTGTTATAGCAGCAAAGGGGGAACCAACTCTATATTAATGACCATGATTTTGTAATGAGATGTTCGACGAGCAGGTGTCCACATACTTTTTTCCATTCAGCTCCAGCTGTTACACTCTCCTCTCCCATTTCTATATGTTGTTCTGTTTCCTCCCTTCTTTCTTTGGATGCATATTAGACAGGAAGGTGTGTGTGTGTGTGTGTGTGTGTGTGTGTGTGTGTATGTGCGCGTGTGTGCGCATGTGTGTGTGTGTGTGTGTGAGATTAGCTGTGCTCTAGCTGTAGACAACAGTCACCATCCATCACAGATGCAGCAATATACTCCCTCTCTCTTTTTCCATCCTCGCCCTTTCTAGTTTTTACTGCCCTTCCCCCCTCTGTCCCTCTCTCTTTCTACTTGCTCTCTCTCTCTTCCCTCCCACCCTCTGTCTCTCTCTCTCTCTCTCTCTCTCTTCCCTCCCACCCTCTGTCTCTCTCTCTCTCTCTCTCTCTCTCTCTCTCTCTCTCTCTTCCCTCCCACCCTCTGTCTCTCTCTCTCTCCCTCTCTCTCTCTTTCTACTTGCTCTCTCTGTCTCTCTCTCTCTCTTCCCTCCCACCCTCTGTCTCTCTCTCTCTCCCTCTCTCTCTCTTTCTACTTGCTCTCTCTCTCTCTCTCTCTTCCTCCCACCCCCTCTCTTTCTGTCTCATCTCAGTCTCCCCCTCTCCCCGGTCTCTCTCTCTCTCTTCCCTCCCACCCCCTCTCTTTCTGTCTCATCTCAGTCCCCCCCTCTCCCCCGGTCTCTCTCTCTCTCTTCCCTCCCACCCCCTCTCTTTCTGTCTCATCTCAGTCTCCCCCTCTCCCCCGGTCTCTCTCTCTCTCTTCCCTCCCACCCCCTCTCTTTCTGTCTCATCTCAGTCCCCCCTCTCCCCCGGTCTCTCTCTCTCTCTTCCCTCCCACCCCCTCTCTTTCTGTCTCATCTCAGTCTCCCCCTCTCCCCCGGTCTCTCTCTCTCTCTTCCCTCCCACCCCCTCTCTTTCTGTCTCATCTCAGTCCCCCCTCTCCCCCGGTCTCTCTCTCTCTCTTCCCTCCCACCCCCTCTCTTTCTGTCTCATCTCAGTCTCCCCCTCTCCCCGGTCTCTCTCTCTCTCTTCCCTCCCACCCCCTCTCTTTCTGTCTCATCTCAGTCCCCCTCTCCCCGGTCTCTCTCTCTCTCTTCCCTCCCACCCTCTGTCTCTCTCTCTCTCCCTCTCTCTCTCTTTCTACTTGCTCTCTCTCTCTCTCTCTCTCTCTCTCTTCCCTCCCACCCCCTCTCTTTCTGTCTCATCTCAGTCTCCCCCTCTCCCCCGGTCTCTCTCTCTCTCTTCCCTCCCACCCCCCTCTCTTTCTGTCTCATCTCAGTCCCCCCTCTCCCCGGTCTCTCTCTCTCTCTTCCCTCCCACCCCCTCTCTTTCTGTCTCATCTCAGTCTCCCCCTCTCCCCGGTCTCTCTCTCTCTCTTCCCTCCCACCCCCTCTCTTTCTGTCTCATCTCAGTCCCCCTCTCCCCCGGTCTCTCTCTCTCTCTTCCCTCCCACCCCCTCTCTTTCTGTCTCATCTCAGTCTCCCCCTCTCCCCGGTCTCTCTCTCTCTCTCTTCCTCCCACCCCCTCTCTTTCTGTCTCATCTCAGTCCCCCCCTCTCCCCCGGTCTCTCTCTCTCTCTTCCCTCCCACCCCCTCTCTTTCTGTCTCATCTCAGTCTCCCCCTCTCCCCGGTCTCTCTCTCTCTCTTCCCTCCCACCCCCTCTCTTTCTGTCTCATCTCAGTCTCCCCCTCTCCCCGGTCTCTCTCTCTCTCTTCCCTCCCACCCCCTCTCTTTCTGTCTCATCTCAGTCTCCCCCTCTCCCCGGTCTCTCTCTCTCTCTTCCCTCCCACCCCCTCTCTTTCTGTCTCATCTCAGTCTCCCCGGTCTCTCTCTCTCTCTTCCCTCCCACCCCCTCTCTTTCTGTCTCATCTCAGTCTCCCCCTCTCTCTCTCTCTCTTCCCTCCCACCCCCTCTCTTTCTGTCTCATCTCAGTCCCCCTCTCCCCGGTCTCTCTCTCTCTCTTCCTCCCACCCCCTCTCTTTCTGTCTCATCTCAGTCTCCCCCTCTCCCCCGGTCTCTCTCTCTCTCTTCCCTCCCACCCCCTCTCTTTCTGTCTCATCTCAGTCCCCCCTCTCCCCGGTCTCTCTCTCTCTCTTCCCTCCCACCCCCTCTCTTTCTGTCTCATCTCAGTCTCCCCCTCTCCCCGGTCTCTCTCTCTCTCTTCCCTCCCACCCCCTCTCTTTCTGTCTCATCTCAGTCCCCCCTCTCCCCCGGTCTCTCTCTCTCTCTTCCCTCCCACCCCCTCTCTTTCTGTCTCATCTCAGTCTCCCCCTCTCCCCCGGTCTCTCTCTCTCTCTTCCCTCCCACCCCCTCTCTTTCTGTCTCATCTCAGTCTCCCCCTCCCCCGGTCTCTCTCTCTCTCTTCCCTCCCACCCCCTCTCTTTCTGTCTCATCTCAGTCTCCCCCGGTCTCTCTCTCTCTCTTCCCTCCCACCCCCTCTCTTTCTGTCTCATCTCAGTCTCCCCCCCTCTCCCCGGTCTCTCTCTGTTACTTTTTAACTATTTGTCCTCTGAGATGGGGGATCTGCTAAGCTAGGACTGCTTGAGAGAAGGAGGGGAGAGAGACTGAGGGGGAGAGACAGAGAGGGAGGGGAGAGAGACTGAGGGGGAGAGACAGAGAGAGAGACAGAGAGGGAGGGGAGAGAAAGAGAGGGAGAGAGAGCGAGGGAGGGGAGAGAAAGAGAGAGAGGGAGAGGGAGGGAGAGAGAGAGAGAGGGAGGGGAGAGAGAGAGAGGGAGAGAGAGGGAGAGAGAGAGAGGGAGGAGGGGAGGGAGAGAAAGAGGGAGAGAGAGGGAGGGAGAGAGAGGGAGGGAGAGAGAGAGAGGGAGGGGAGAGAGACTGAGGGGGAGAGACCGAGAGAGAGACAGAGAGGGAGGGGAGAGAAAGAGACAACACTGCGTTTAGACTCCTTCTACGTGAAGTAGAATCTCTACAGAATGAATATCAATTTTGAGGGAATGTATCGAAATGGTCTAATGCCATCGGGGGATGGGTGCCGTTTTTACGGGCTCCTAGCCATGCTGGTTAAGTGTGCCTTGAATTCTAAATAAATCACTGGCAGTGTCACCAGCAATGCACCCCCACACCATCCCACCTCCTCCTCCATGCTTCACAGTGGGAACCACACATGTTAGATTTTTTTTCATGTTATTTGTAACTCATTGTGTACATAATGTTACCGTCTCTTATGACCGAAAATAACTTCTGGACTTCTGAACAGCGAACTGGAACAAGATTATTTTCTTGAATGAGTCGGATGCAAAAGGCCCAAATCCCCGTAATTTGCATGAAGAAAATACGGAAAAAAAGAGGGCCGGAGGTCGGGGAGGTCGGGGAGGTCGAGGAGGTCGGGGAGGTCGAGGTGCCTTGTGAGAATTCGTTGGCACTATCATACATGTATTATTGGCCAGCTAATCACTGGAAAACAAAATGGATGATCTACGATTAACACTTTCCTACCAACGGGACATTAAAAACTGTAATGTCTTATTTTTCATTGAGTCGTGGCTGAACGACGACACGGATAATATAGAGCTGGCTGGATTTTCCGTGCATCGGCAGGACAGAGCAGCTACGTCTGGTAAGACGAGGGGCGGGGGTGTGTGTGTCTCTTAACAGCTGGTGTGCGATGTCTAATATTAAAGAAGTATCGAGGTATTGCTCGCCTGAGGTAGAGTACCTCATGATAAGCTGTAGACCACACTATCTACCAAGAGGGTTCTCATCTATATTATTCGTAGCCGTCTATTTACCACCACAGACCGATCCTGGCACTAAGACTGCACTCGATGAGCTGTATAAGGCCATAAGCAAAGAAGAAATGCTCATCCAGAGGTAGCGCTCCTAGTGGCCGGAGACTTTAATGCAGGGAACCTTCAATCCGTTGATCTCTCCAGTATGTCACCAGAGGGGGAAAAAACTCTAGACCACCTTTCCTCCACACACTGACTTATACAAAGCTCTCCCTTGTCCATTTGACAAATCTGACCATAATTATATCCTCATGATTCCTGCTTACAAGCAAAAAACTAAAGTAGGAAGCACCAGCGACTCGCTCAATACAGAAGTGGTCTGATCACGCGGATGCCAAAGCTACAGGACTGTTTTACTAGCTCAGTCTGGAATATGTTCCAGGATTTATTTAATTTATAAATACAAATTTAACCTTTATTTTAACTAGGCAAGTCAGTTAAGAACAAATTCGTATTTACAATGACAGCCTACCCCAGCCAAACCTGGGCCAATTGGGCACCGCCCTATGGGACTCCCAATCATGGCCAGATGTGATGAAGCCTGGATTTGAAACCAGGTACAGTGACACCTCTTGCACTGAGATGCAGTGTCTTAGACCACTGCGCCACTCGGGAGCTCAATGGCTTTGAGGACTACAGTGGGGAAATGCAAATTAATTACTTAATAATCATACAATGTGATTTTCTGGATTTTTCTTTTAGATTCCGTTTCTCACAGTTGAAGTGTACCTATGATAACAATTACAGACCTCTACATGCTTTGTAAGTAGGAAAACCTGCAAAATCAGCAGTGTATCAAATACTTGTTCTCCCCACTGTACATCACCTCGGTCACCGGCTTCACCAATAAGTGCATCGACGACGTCGTCCCCACAGTGACCGTACATAACCCAACCAGAAGTCATGGATTAGAGGCAACATTCACATCGAGCTAAAGGCTAGAGCTGCCGCTTTCAAGGCGCGGGGACACTAATCCGGACACTTGTAAGAAAATCACGCTATGCCCTCAGACGAACCATTCTACACCTGCATTACTTGCTGTTTTGGGGGTTTTAGGCTGGGTTTCTGTACAGCACTTTGAGATATCAGCTGATGTA
>NC_088407.1:4269476-4281976 GCF_034236695.1 Oncorhynchus nerka | reverse complement strand
TAGATGGATATAACTGGCTGGGGGACTAGTAGATGGGTATAACTGGCTGGGAGACTAGTAGATGGGTATAACTGGCTGGGGGACTAGTAGATGGATATAACTGGCTGGGGGACTAGTAGATGGGTATAACTGGCTGGGAGACTAGTAGATGGGTATAACTGGCTGGGGGACTAGTAGATGGGTATAACTGGCTGGGGGACTAGTAGATGGGTATAACTGGCTGGGAGACTAGTAGATGGATATAACTGGCTGGGAGACTAGTAGATGGGTATAACTGGCTGGGGGACTAGTAGATGGGTATAACTGACTGGGGGACTAGTAGATTGGTCTAGTGTGGGTATAACTGACTGGGGGACTAGTAGATTGGTCTAGTGTGGGTATAACTGACTGGGGGACTAGTAGATTGGTCTAGTATGGGTATAACTGACTGGGGGACTAGTAGATTGGTCTAGTATGGGTATAACTGACTAGGGGACTAGTAGATTGGTCTAGTGTGGGTATAACTGACTGGGGGACTAGTAGATTGGTCTAGTATGGGTATAACTGACTGGGGGACTAGTAGATTGGTCTAGTATGGGTTTAACTGACTAGGGGACTAGTAGATTGGTCTAGTGTGGGTATAACTGACTGGGGGACTAGTAGATGGGTTTAACTGACTGGGGGACTAGTAGATTGGTCTAGTATGGGTATAACTGACTGGGGGACTAGTAGATGGGTATAACTGACTGGGGGACTAGTAGATTGGTCTAGTGTGGGTATAACTGACTGGGGGACTAGTAGATGGGTATAACTGACTGGGGGACTAGTAGATTGGTCTAGTGTGGGTATAACTGACTGGGGGACTAGTAGATGGGTTTAACTGACTGGGGGACTAGTAGATGGGTTTAACTGACTGGGGGACTAGTAGATTGGTCTAGTGTGGGTATAACTGACTAGGGGACTAGTAGATTGGTCTAGTATGGGTATAACTGACTAGGGGACTAGTAGATTGGTCTAGTGTGGGTATAACTGACTGGGGGACTAGTAGATGGGTTTAACTGACTAGGGGACTAGTAGATTGGTCTAGTGTGGGTATAACTGACTGGGGGACTAGTAGATTGGTCTAGTGTGGGTATAACTGACTGGGGGACTAGTAGATTGGTCTAGTGTGGGTATAACTGACTAGGGGACTAGTAGATTGGTCTAGTATGGGTATAACTGACTGGGGGACTAGTAGATTGGTCTAGTGTGGGTATAACTGACTAGGGGACTAGTAGATTGGTCTAGTGTGGGTATAACTGACTAGGGGACTAGTAGATTGGTCTAGTGTGGGTATAACTGACTAGGGGACTAGTAGATTGGTCTAGTGTGGGTATAACTGACTGGGGGACTAGTAGATTGGTCTAGTATGGGTATAACTGGCTGGGGGACTAGTAGATTGGTCTAGTGTGGGTATAACTGACTGGGGGACTAGTAGATTGGTCTAGTATGGGTATAACTGGCTGGGGGACTAGTAGATTGGTCTAGTGTGGGTATAACTGACTGGGGGACTAGTAGATTGGTCTAGTATGGGTATAACTGACTGGGGGACTAGTAGATTGGTCTAGTGTGGGTATAACTGACTAGGGGACTAGTAGATTGGTCTAGTGTGGGTATAACTGACTGGGGGACAGTACTTATGACATAATATCCTGTGCTCTCTTCCTGTAGGGAATGTCAGAATATTCTGAATGTGACTCAGGACCATAGCAGTGAATCATTCAGGCAGTTCGAAGGAGGCGTTCGACTGGGTATCGGATCCTTCAACCTGGTAAGAAAGACGTGTGTGTGTGTGTGTGTGTGTGTGTTTTGTGTGTGTGTGTGTGTGTGTGTGTGCGCGTGTGAGATGTATAAATAAATACAGCTTGGTTTTAACAAGTTTTCTCTCTCTCAGATGCTGTCCCTCCTTCCTCAGAGGATCCTCAGGTTGCTGGAAGTCATCGGCTTCTCTGGCAACAGAGTGAGTTTAATGGCTCAGCAATGAACTGCTATGACTGCTTATAATGAATGCTTGTGGGCGTTAAGTAAGCCTAGTGGTTAGAGTGTAGAGGAGGCAGGGTAGCCTAGTGGTTAGAGTGTAGAGGGGGCAGGGTAGCCTAGTGGTTAGAGTGTAGAGGAGGCAGGGTAGCCTAGTGGTTAGAGTGTAGAGGGGGCAGGGTAGCCTAGTGGTTAGAGCAGACATGGGCAAACTACGGCCCGTTAGGCTTTTTAATCCGGCCCGCCGAACTTGTCCAAATTATAGTAAAAACCTCCTTTTTTCCCCTTTCCCTGCAATGCCCACGTTTCCCCAATAGATGGCGCACTCAAAACACATTGACCGTTGTTGGAGTGGCGCGTATTTCTCTTTATTTCACTTTAATTTTCACTTCGTTTCACGTCACCATTAAGCCCTTGTGTGAAAATGAGCGGACCAAAGAGAAGGAAAGTGGACAGCGAATGCCGAGTGTTTAATAAGGAGTGGACAACAAAATACTTCTTCACTGAAGTCCGATCAACGGCTGTATGTCTGATATGCCAAGAAGCTGTTGCGGTTTTCAAATAGTACAATATCAGCCTTCGTTCCAAACCTCCGGAGGACGGCGCAGAAGATGCTGGTGTTGTTTGGCTCGACCTACGTGTGTGAGCAGACGTTTAGCGTCATGAAAATCAACAAAGCCCATCACAGATCCAAGTTAACTGACCAACACCTCAGATCTGTCCTGAGAATTGCCACAACAAAACTAACTCCAGACTTTGATGCACTGGCAAAAAAGGGAGACCAACAACACTGTTCCCACTGAAATGGTGAGTTTTTCTGCTGTGTTATGAAAAAATGCATATGGAAAGTTTGGAAGTGCGTCTTTTAATTAAGAGCAATGCGCATTTACGCACAGCAGCGGTACAGTAGCTTAATTAACACGCCGCACATCGCTCTTAATTTAAATTTAAATTTTCAGCTGCAGGAAGGATATTTAATACAGCCTATGTCTGTGTGCTTGGCAACGATACACGTGTACTGTGTATTGCGCGTGAAGGCGAGGGCGTCCGTGGCGAGTTTGTAGAGCGCGCGGTCAGGACAATCCATCCATGATTTTGCGGAGTTTAACACAAGTAGATATTATTGAGCTTGAGTATTTCGTTGTGTAATAATATGTTTTGAATGTTGAAAGTGATTCCATTTTTCAATAAATGTTGATTTCTTTAACTTTGCACCTTCGATTGAAACTTATTAAAAACAGACGCAATCTTGATAAATCACAGTGCGTATGTTATTTTAATCTATTTACATTTCCTCCTCCCAGTATCTGCGAAATAGTATGTAAATGCCATATCTTGCATATTCCTTGAGACAAATTTATTAACTGATAAGGGCTATTTTTCACATTTGAAAGACAGTTAATAAATTGGGTTGTAGTGTTCTTACTGTGCTATGAGGTTTGCACACACTACATTTAATGCTTTAGTATATCCGGCCCAAACACTCCCTCCAAATGCTCCTGGCCCGGCCCCTCTGTCAAATTTTAGAACCCATTGTGGCCCGCGAGTCAAAAAGTTTGCCCACCCCTGGGTTAGAGTGTAGAGGGGGTAGGGTGGCCTAGTGGTTAGAGTGTAGAGGGGGTAGGGTGGCCTAGTGGTTAGAGTGTAGAGGCGGTAGGGTAGCCTAGTGGTTAGAGTGTAGAGGGGGCAGGGTGGCCTAGTGGTTAGTGTAGAGGGGGCAGGGTGGCCTAGTGGTTAGTGTAGAGGGGGCAGGGTGGCCTAGTGGTTAGTGTAGAGGGGGCAGGGTAGCCTAGTGGTTAGAGTGTAGAGGGGGCAGGGTAGCCTAGTGGTTAGAGTGTAGAGGCGGTAGGGTAGCCTAGTGGTTAGAGTGTAGGGGCGGCAGGGTGGCCTAGTGGTTAGAGTGTAGAGGGGGCAGGGTGGCCTAGTGGTTAGTGTAGAGGGGGCAGGGTGGCCTAGTGGTTAGTGTAGAGGGGGCAGGGTAGCCTAGTGGTTAGAGTGTAGAGGGGGCAGGGTAGCCTAGTGGTTAGTGTAGAGGGGGCAGGGTAGCCTAGTGGTTAGAGTGTAGAGGGGGCAGGGTAGCCTAGTGGTCCTAGTAGCCCACTGTTCCCCTGAACAAGGCAGTTAACCCACTGTTCCCCTGAACAAGGCAGTTAACCCACTGTTCCCCTGAACAAGGCAGTTAACCCACTGTTCCCCTGAACAAGGCAGTTAACCCACTGTTCCCCTGAACAAGGCAGTTAACCCCACTCTTCCCCTGAACAAGGCAGTTAACCCACTGTTCCCCTGTACAAGGCAGTTAACCCAGTGTTCCCCTGTACAGGGCAGTTAACCCAGTGTTCCCCTGTACAGGGCAGTTAACCCACTGTTCCCCCGAACAAGGCAGTTAACCCACTGATCCCCTGAACAAGGCAGTTAACCCACTGTTCCCCCGAACAAGGCAGTTAACCCACTGTTCCCCTGAACAAGGCAGTTAACCCCACTGTTCCCTGAACAAGGCAGTTAACCCAGTGTTCCCTGAACAAGGCAGTTAACCCACTGTTAACCCACTGATCCCCTGAACAAGGCAGTTAACCCACTGTTCCCCTGAACAAGGCAGTTAACCCACAAGGCATCCCCTGAACATTGTAAATAAGAATTTGTTCTTAACTGCAGTTTTAAAAATAACCACTGTTAAGGAGCTATGAACTGAACTTATAAAGTATTGTGTCTTGTAGGACTTTGGTCTGTTAACTAGCCACGGTCTGTTCCCAGTGTGTTAACGTTGCTGCTGCAGTTACACTCATACTTAACCCCACTGTTCGATTGTTGTGTGTTCCCTGATATTTGTTTGGTGGTTAAGGTCAGGTTTAACTGGGTCCAGTGGTTCCCTGGTACAGGGTTCTATTCTGGTTCTATCATGGTTCCCACTGTTCCCGAACAAGGCAGTTAACCCACTGATCCCCTGAACAAGGCAGTTAACCCACTGTTCCCGAACAAGGCAGTTAACCCACTGTTCCCCGAACAACCTAGCAATTTGAAACCGTGGTTCTATGGTGGTTGGCTAATGGTGGTTGGTTCTATCAGTTCACAGCCTAAAACCCCAAACAGCAAACCACTGTTCAGTCCTCTTCTGGCTGTGCCGGGTAGAGATTATAACAGAACCCAAATGTTCAGGTAAATGACCAGAACAAGGAACAGTTCACCCACTGTTCTCAGTTGGGGCACGGTCCTAGGGCTCAGGTTGTAAATAAGAATTTGTTCGGGTGGAGATTATAACTGTTCAAACTTGACCAGCAGTTTAATAAAAATGAAACTGGAGCAGGTAATGGGGACAGCAAGGAGCATGTTATAAGGAGCTATGAACTGTTGTGAATGCTTATAAGAGGTGGTATTGTGTCTTGTAGGACAGGAGAAGACAGATATTGGTCTGCATAAATCTCAGACTGAGAGACAGGAGGCAGACAGGGCCAAACAGGAAGGATATAACCCCACCCACTTTGCCAGCACAGCCCCCACACCACTGTCCTCAGTGTGTTAACAAAGTTCCGCCACGGCACAACCCAAGGGGAGGCGCCAACCCAGACAGGCTGACCACAACAGTGAATCAACCCACCATACATGAGAGAGCCCCAGTAAGCCAGTGACTCATAACAGGGTAGAGGCAGAGAATCCCAGTGGAAAGAGGGGATAGGCAGAGACACACACACACTGGTTAATAGTTGTGTAAATGTTGTGTGATGGTTGAATGGGTAGGCAGACCGTTCCATAAAAATGGAGCTCTTAGGAGAAAGCCCTGCCTTGTTTGTAGAATAGGGACGAGGCCTGCGTCTTGTTGTGTGTTCCAGGACCAAATTTAGGAGAGAATGCTTTGGTTAGTAATTTTGTGATATTTGTTTGGTGGTTATTTGTGATGGTTCTGTCATGGTTCTATGGTGGTTGTATTCTGGGTCTATCATGGTTCTCCCCAAGAGGTAAAATATATAGTGAAAACAATATGGTGGTAGTCTAACCTAGAAGTGACAAAAGCATGGATTAATTTTTCTGCGTATGGAAAAAAAGCTGTTCTGGTTCTATACAACCAGATTAATTGGTTCTCAACAGAAGATTCTTGGTTCTATCATGGTTCTATTCTGGTTCTATTCTTCACCATGTTCATTGAAATTCTGGTTCTATCATGGTTGTATTCTGGTAAAATTCTATCATGGTTCTATACAGTTGATTTGTGGTTCACAGAGTATATCTTTGGTTCTAAACCAGGCCAGAACATGGTGGACCAATTTGTTTCCAATCTTCCTGGTTCAAAAGCAGCACTAAGGTCTAGGAGCACGAGGACAGATGCAGAGCCTCGGTCCGTTGCCATTAAAATGTCATTTACCACCTTCACTGCCGTCTCAGTGCTGATGGGGTCAAAACCAGACTGAAGCATTTCTACATTGTTTGTCTTGGTTGCTGCGCAACAGCCTTCTAAAATTTTTGAGAGGAATGGAAGTTCTATCGATAGTTTTTATATTTTCTGGGTCAAGGTTTGGCTTTTTCAAGAGAGGCTTTATTACTGCCACTTTTTGAGTTTGGTACATCCAGTGGATAGAGAGCCGTTTATTATGTTCAACATAGGAGGGCCAAGCACAGGAAGCAGCTCTTTCAGTAGTTTAGTTGGAATAGGGTCCAGTATGCAGCTTGAAGGTTTAGAGGCCATGATTATTTTCTATCATCAAGAGATATAGTTAAAAGACTTGAGCGTCTCTCTTGATCTGTGCAGACTCAGGACAACTGAGGTTTGGAGGAATCAGGTTTAAAGAGGAGGTAATTTGTATTCTGGTTCTATCCTCTCTTGGGGAATGTGGTTTGTAGTATCTGGTTCTATCAATTAAGTTAGAAAAATGGTTGTATACTGGTTCTATCATGGTTGTATTCTGGTTCTATCGTGGTTGTATTCTGGTTCTATGGTGGTTGTATTCTGGTTCTCTCATGGTTGTATTCTGGTTCTCTCATGGTTGTATTCTGGTTCTCTCATGGTTGTATTCTGGTTCTCTCATGGTTTTATTCTGGTTCTCTCATGGTTGTATTCTGGTTCTCTCATGGTTGTATTCTGGTTCTATCATGGTTGTATTCTGGTTCTATGGTAATTGTAACATTGTTGTATGCTGGTTGTAACATGGTTGTATGGTGGTTGCAAAATGGTTGTATGGTGGTTGCAACGTGGTTGTATAGTGGTTGCAACATGGTTGTATAGTGGTTGCAACATGGTTGTATAGTGGTTGCATTCTGGTTGTATAGTGGTTGCATTCTGGTTGTATAGTGGTTGTAACATGGTTGTATGGTTGCATTCTGGTTGTAACATGGTTGTATGGTGTTTGTATTCTGGTTGTATGGTGGTTGTATTCTGGTCGTAACATGGTTGTATGGTGGTTATACCATTGTTGTATGGTGGTTGTATTCTGGTTGTAACATGGTTGTATGGTGGTTGTGTTATGGTAACCTTGTCACAGCATTGTTTGATGATGGTTAGTTGGTGGTTGTGTTTTGGTTGTTGTGTGTTTCAGGTACCGAAGAAGGGTTACCTTGTGTTATGGTTACCGTGTCACAGCATTGGTTGTGTGATGGTTGTGATATGGTTACCTTGTCACAGTATTGGTTGTGTGATGGTTGTGTTATGGTTACCTTGTCACAGTATTGGTTGTGTGATGGTTGTGTTATGGTTACCTTGTCACAGTATTGGTTGTGTGATGGGAGTGTGATGGTTACCTTGTCACAGTATCGGGAGTGTGATGGTTACCTTGTCACAGTATCGGTTGTGTTATGGTTGTGTTATGGTTACCGTGTCACAGCATTGGTTGTGTGATGGTTGTGTGATGGTTACCTTGTCACAGCATTGGTTGTGTGATGGTTGTGTGATGGTTGTGTTATGGTTACCTTGTCACAGTATTGTTTGTGTGATGGTTACCTTGTCACAGCATTGGTTGTGTGATGGTTGTGTGATGGTTACCTTGTCACAGTATCGGTTGTGTTATGGTTGTGTTATGGTTACCTTGTCACAGCATTGGTTGTGTGATGGTTGTGTTATGGTTACCTTGTCACAGTATTGGTTGTGTGATGGTTGTGTTATGGTTACCTTGTCACAGTATTGGTTGTGTGATGGTTACCTTGTCACAGCATTGGTTGTGTGATGGTTGTGTGATGGTTGTGTTATGGTTACCTTGTCACAGTATTGGTTGTGTGATGGTTGTGTGATGGTTGTGTTATGGTTACCTTGTCACAGTATTGGTTGTGTGATGGGAGTGTGATGGTTGTGTTATGGTTACCTTGTCACAGTATTGGTTGTGTGATGGTTACCTTGTCACAGTATTGGTTGTGTGATGGTTGTGTTATGGTTACCTTGTCACAGTATTGGTTGTGTGATGGTTGTGTTATGGTTACCTTGTCACAGTATTGGTTGTGTGATGGTTACCTTGTCACAGTATCGGTTGTGTGATGGTTGTGTTATGGTTACCTTGTCACAGTATCGGTTGTGTGATGGTGGTGTGATGGTGGTGTGATGGTGGCGTGATGGTTGTGTGATGGTTGTTCCAGGTACTGGAGAAGGAAACCTTGTAGAGGCAGAAGCCTTACTGGGACCTTACCTCGAGAAGTTCCCTAATGTAAGTATCACACACACACACACACACACACACACACACCCTGTATGGTAGAGTACTGATGGGAGTGTTTCTTTCCTAGGGTTCTATCATTCTGTTTTATTCTGCTCGGATTGCTGTGCTCAGGGGAAACTTCGAGAAGGTGTGTGAAACATCAAATAAAACTAAAACAAATATTTGTTAATGTGCATTCCAATACAAATGTTATATACACTACCAGTCTAAAGTTTGGATAGACCTACTCATTCCAGGGTTTTTCTTCATTTTGACTATTTTCTACATTGTAGAGTAATAGTGAAGACATCAAAACTATTTTAAAAAACATACATGGATTCATGTAGTAACCAAACAAGTGTTATATATATTTTAGATTCTTCAAAGTAGCCACCCTTTGCCTTGATGACAGCTTTGTACACTCTTGGCATTCTCTCAACCAGCTTCACCTGGAATGTTTTTCCAAAAATTCTTGAAGGAGTTTCCACACATGCTGAGCACTTGTTGGTTGCTTTTCCTTCACTCTGCAGTCCAACTCATCCCAAACCATCTCAAATGGGTTGAGGTCAGGTGATTGTGGAGGCCAGGTCATCTGATGCAGCACTCCATCACTCTCCTTCTTGGTCAAATAGACCTTACACAGCCTGGAGGTGTGTTGGGTCATTGTCCTGTTGAAAAACAAATGATAGTCCCACTAAGCACAAACCAGATGGGATGGTGTATCGCTGCAGAATGCTGTGGTAGTCATGCTGGTTAAGTGTGCCTTGAATTCTAAATAAATCACACAGTGTCACCAGCAAAGCATCCCCACACCCTCACACCACCTCCTCCATGCTTCACAGTGGGAACCACACATGCGGAGATCATCTGTTCACCTACTCTGCGTCGGAACCAAACATCTCAAATTTGGACTCATCAGACCATAGGACAGATTTCCACTGGTCTAATGTCCATTGCTCGTGTTTCTTGGCCCAATCAAGTCTCTTCTTCTTATTGGTGTCCTTTAGTAGTGGTTTCTTTGCAGTAATTCGACCATGAAGGTCTGATTCACTCGGTCTCCTCTGAACAGTTTATGTTGAGATGTGTCTGTTACTTGAATTCTGTGAAGCATTTATTTGGTCTGCAATTTCTGAGGATGGTAACTCTAATGAACTTATCCTCTGCAGTAGAGGGTAACTCTGGGTTTTCCTTTCCTGTGGCGGTCCCCATGAGAGCCAGTTTCATCATAGCGCTTGACGGTTTTTGTGACTGCACTTGAAGAAACTTTTTACATTTTCGAAATTTTCCAGATTGACTGACCTTCATGTCTTAAAGTAATGATGGACTGTCATTTCTCTTCACTTATTTGAGCTGTTCTTACCATAATATGGACTTGGTCTTTTACAAAATAGGGCTATATTCTGTATACCAGCCCTACCTTGTCACAACACAACTGATTGGCTCAAACATATTAAGAAGGAAATAAATTCCACAAATTAACTTTTAACAAGGCACAACTGTTAATCGATATGCATTCCAGGTGACTACCTCATGAAGCTGGTTGAGAGAATGCCAAGAGTGTGTAAAGCTGTCATCAAGATAAAGTGGCTACTTTGAAGAATCTCATATAAAGTATATTTTGATTTGTTTAACACTTGTTTGGTTTACTTCATGATTCCATATGTGTTATTTCATAGTTTTGATGTCTTCACTATTATTCTACAATGTAGAAAATAGTAAAAATAAAGAAAAACCCTTGAATGAGTTGACGTGTCCAAACTTTTGACCGATTCTGTACATAGTAACTTCTATCATCACTACAGGAAATAAGACCTCTGTCTCTCTCTACCTCTCTCTTTTGCTCTCAAACTCTTTCAACCTCTCACTCTCCCCCTCCCTTTCTCCCCCAGGCCCAGTTAAAGTTTGAGGAGTGTATCTTAGCCCAGTCTCAGTGGAGACAGATTCACCACCTGTGTTACTGGGAGTTGATGTGGAGTCACTCCTTCACTCAGGACTGGCTGCAGGCATACAGATATGCTGACCTGCTCTGTAAGGAGAGTCGCTGGTCCAAGGTAGGTCGACACCCCCTGACCCCTGACCCCTGTATGTCTCTGTAAGGAGAGTCGCTGGTCCAAGAGGGAGGGAGGGAGGGACACATACACAGCCTGGAGAGGGACACACCCTGACCTCTAACCCCTGTGTGTGTAGGCCATATATGTCTACCAGAAGGCTGCTATCCTCTCTGTTGCCTGAAGAGACACCCCCCCCTGACCCCTAACCCCTGTGTGTCTCTGTAGGCCATCTATGTCTACCAGAAGGCTGCTATCCTCTCTGTTGCCTGAAGAGACACCCCCCCTGACCTCTAACCCCTGTGTGTATAGGCCATCTATGTCTACCAGAAGGCTGCTATCCTCTCTGTTGCCTGAAGAGACACCCCCCCTGACCTCTAACCCCTGTGTGTCTCTGTAGGCCATCTATGTCTACCAGAAGGCTGCTATCCTCTCTGTTGCCTGAAGAGACACCCCCCCTGACCTCTAACCCCTGTGTGTATAGGCCATCTATGTCTACCAGAAGGCTGCTATCCTCTCTGTTGCCTGAAGAGACACCCCCCCTGACCTCTAACCCCTGTGTGTATAGGCCATCTATGTCTACCAGAAGGCTGCTATCCTCTCTATGTTGCCTGAAGAGGAGATCAAGAAGACTGGAGAGAACGTGGTCGAGCTGTTCAGGTGAGCTTACGAATGTTCACAGACGGCGTTCATAACTGCTCATTGTAGGTCATAAAACATTCATAGCAGCTCACAGGCCGGGCATACATTACATACATTACAAACATTACATACATACATTACTACATTACTTACATTACATACATTACTTACATTACATACATTACTTACATTACTTACATTACTTACATTACATTACTTACATTACTTACATTACATTACTTACATTACTTACATTACATACATTACTACATGACATACATTACTTACATTACATACATTACTTACATTACATACATTACATACATTACATACATTACATACATTACTACATTACATACTTACATTACTTACATACATTACTTACATGACATACATGACATACATTACATACATTACATACATTACATACATTACATACATTACATACATTACTACATTACATACTTACATTACTTACATACATTACTTACATTACATACATTACATACATTACTTACATTACATACATTACATACATTACTTACATGACATACATTACATACATTACATACTTACATTACTTACATTACTTACATTACATTACTTACATTACATACATTACATACATTACATACATTACATACATTACTTACATTACATACATTACATACATTACTTACATTACTTACATTACTTACATTACATTACTTACATTACATACATTACATTTACATTACATACATTACATTACATACATTACATACATTACATACATTACATACATTACATACATTACATACATTACATACATTACATACATTACTACATTACTTACATTACATACATTACTTACATTACATACATTACATACATACATTACTTACATTACTTACATTACATACATTACTTACATTACATACATTACATACATTACATACATTACATACATTACTTACATACATTACATTACATACATTACTTACATTACATACATTACTTACATTACATACATTATTACATTACTTACATTACATACATTACTTACATTACATACATTACATACATTACTACATTACATTACTACATTACATACATTACATACATTACATACATTACATACATTTACATTACTACATTTACATTTACATTACATACATTACATACATTATTACTACATTACATACATTACTACATTACATACATTACA
>NC_088407.1:4197093-4268976 GCF_034236695.1 Oncorhynchus nerka | reverse complement strand
ATTACATACATTACATACATTACATACATTACATACATTACATTACTTACATTACACATACATACATTACATACATTACATACATTACATTACACATTACATACATTACACATTACATACATTTACATACATTACATACATTAATACATTACATTACATTACATACATACATACATACATACATACATACATTACATACATTACTACATTACATTACATACATTACTACATTACATACATTACATACATTACATTTACATTACATACATACATACATTACATACATTACATACATTACATTTACTACATTACTTATTACATACATTACATACATTACATACATTACTACATTACATACATTACATACATTACTTACATTACTTACATTACATACATTACATACATTACTACATTACATACATTACTACATTACATACATTACATACATTACATACATTACATACATTACATACATTACTACATTACTTACATTACATACATTACATACATTACATACATTACTTACATTACATACATTACATACATTACATACATTACATACATACATTACTTACATACATTACTTACATTACATACATTACATACATTACATACATTACATACATTACTACATTACATTACATACATTACATACATTACTACATTACATACTTACATACATTACATACATTACATACATACATACATTACATACATTACATACATTACATACATTACATACATTACATACATTACATACATTACACATTACATACATTACTACATTACATACATTACATACATTACATACATACATACATACATTACTTACATACATTACATTACACATTACATACATTACTTACATTACATACATTACATACATTACATACATTACTACATTACATACATTACATACATTACTACATTACATACATTACATACATTACATACATTACATACATACATACATTACATACATTACTTACATTACATACATTACTTACATTACATACATTACATACATTACTTACATTACATACATTACTTACATTACATACATTACATACATTACATACATTACTACATTACTACATTACTACATTACATACATACATTACATACATTACTTACATTACTACATTACTTACATTACATACATTACATACATTACTACATTACATACATTACTTACATTACATACATTACATACATACATTACTTACATTACATACATTACATACATTACTACATTACATACATTACATACATTACATACTTACATACATTACTACATTACTACATACATTACATACATTACTTACATTACTTACATTACATACATTACATACATTACATACATTACATACATTACTACATTACATACATTACTTACATTACATACATTACATACATACATTACTTACATTACATACATTACATACATTACTACATTACATACATTACATACATTACATACTTACATACATTACTACATTACATACATACATTACATACATTACTTACATTACTTACATTACATACATTACATACATTACATACATTACATACATTACATACATTACATACATTACTTACATTACTTACATTACATACATTACATACATTACATACATTACTTACATTACATACATTACATACATTACTACATTACATACATTACTACATTACATACATTACTTACATTACATACTTACATTACTTACATTACATACATTACTACATTACATACATTACTACATTACTTACATTACATACATTACATACATTACTACATTACATACATTACATACATTACTTACATTACTACATTACATACATTACATACATTACATACATTACTTACATTACTACATTACTACATTACATACATTACTACATTACTACATTACATACATTACTTACATTACATACATTACTTACATTACATACATTACATACTTACATACATTACTACATTACATACATTACTACATTACATACATTACTTACATTACATACATTACTTACATTACTTACATTACTTACATTACATACATTACATACATTACTACATTACATACATTACATACATTACATACATTACTTACATTACATACTTACATTACTTACATTACATACATTACTACATTACATACATTACTACATTACTTACATTACATACATTACATACATTACATACATTTCATACATTACTACATTACATACATTACATACATTACTTACATTACATACATTACTGCATTACATACATTACATACATTACTACGTTACTTACATTACATACATTACATACATTACATACATTACTACATTACATACTTACATTACTTACATTACATACATTACATACATTACTACATTACATACATTACATACATTACATACATTACATACATTACATACATTACTACATTACATACATTACATACATTACTACATTACATACTTACATACATTACATACATTACATACATTACTACATTACATACATTACATACATTACTACATTACATACATTACATACATTACTACATTACATACATTACATACATTACTACATTACATACATTACATACATTACATACATTACATACATTACTACATTACATACATTACTTACATTGCTTACATTACATACATTACTACATTACATACATTACTACATTACATACATTACTACATTACATACATTACTACATTACATACATTACTTACATGACTTACATTACATACATTACTTACATACATTACTTACATACATTACTTACATTACTTACATTACATACTTACATTACAGACATTACTTACATTACATACTTACATTACTTACATTACATACTTACATTACATACATTACTTACATACATGACATACCTTACTTACATTACATACATTACTACATTACTTACATGACATACATTACTTACATTACATACATTACTTACATTACATACATTACTTACATTACATACATTACATACATACATTACTTACATTACATACATTACTTACAGTACTTACATTACATACATTACTTACATTACATACTTACATTACTTACATTACATACATTACATACACTACTTACATTACATACTTACATTACTTACATTACATACATTACTTACATGACATACATTACATACATTACTTACATTACATACATTACATACATACATTACTACATTACATACATTACATACATTACTACATTACATACATTACATACATTACTACATTACATACATACATTACTTACATTACTTACATTACATACATTACTACATTACATACATTACATACATTACTACATTACATACATTACATACATTACTTACATTACTTACATTACATACATTACATTACTTATATTACATACATTACTACATTACTTACATTACATACACTACTTACATTACATACTTACATTACTTACATTACATACATTACATACATACATTAATTACATTACATACATTACTTACATGACATACATTACTTACATTACTTACATTACATACACTACTTACATTACATACTTACATTACTTACATTACATACTTACATTACTTACATTACTTACATTACATACATTACTTACATTAAATACATACATTACTTACATGACATACATTACATACATTACTTACATTACTTACATTACATACATTACTTACATTACATACTTACATTACTTACATTACATACATGACATACATTACATACATTACTTACATTACATACATTACTTACATTACATACATGACATACTTACATTACATACATTACATACATTACTTACATTACATACATTACTTACATTACATACATTACATACATTACTACATTACATACATTACTACATTACTTACATTACATACATACATTACTTACATTACTTACATTACTTACATTACATACATACATTACTTACATTACATACATTACTTACATTACATACATTACTTACATTACATACATGACTTACATTACATACATGACTTACATTACATACATTACATACATTACTACATTACATACATTACATACATACATTACATACATTACTACATTACATACATTACATACATTACATACATTACTACATTACATACATTACTACATTACATACATTACTACATTACATACATTACTACATTACATACATTACATACATTACATACATTACTACATTACATACATTACTACATTACATACATTACATACATTACATACATTACTACATTACATACATTACTACATTACATACATTACATACATTACATACATTACTACATTACATACATTACATACATTACTACATTACATACATTACTACATTACATACATTACTACATTACATACATTACTACATTACATACATTACTACATTACATACATTACTACATTACATACATTACATACATACATTACATACATTACATACATTACATACATACATTACTACATTACATACATTACATACATTACATACATTACTACATTACATACATTACTACATTACATACATTACTTACATTACATACATTACTACATTACATACATTACTACATTACATACATTACTACATTACATACATTACTACATTACATACATTACTACATTACATACATTACTACATTACATACATTACATACATACATTACATACATTACATACATTACATACATACATTACTACATTACATACATTACTACATTACTTACATTACTACATTACTACATTACATACATTACTACATTACATACATTACTACATTACATACATTACATACATACATTACATACATTACATACATTACATACATTACATACATTACATACATTACATACATTACTACATTACTTACATTACTACATTACTACATTACATACATTACTACATTACATACATTACATACATACATTACATACATTACATACATTACATACATTACATACATTACTACATTACTTACATTACTACATTACATACATTACTACATTACATACATTACTACATTACATACATTACATACATACATTACATACATTACTACATTACTTACATTACTACATTACATACATTACTACATTACATACATTACATACATACATTACATACATTACATACATTACATACATTACATACATTACATACATTACATACATTACATACATTACTACATTACTTACATTACATACATTACATACATTACATACATTACATACATTACATACATTACATACATTACTACATTACATACATTACATACATTACATACATTACATACATTACTACATTACTTACATTACTACATTACTACATTACATACATTACTACATTACATACATTACTACATTACATACATTACATACATACATTACATACATTACATACATTACATACATTACATACATTACTACATTACATACATTACTACATTACATACATTACATACATACATTACATACATTACATACATTACATACATACATTACTACATTACATACATTACATACATACATTACTACATTACATACATTACTTACATTACTTACATTACATACATTACATACATTACTTACATTACTTACATTACTTACATTACATACATTACATACATTACTTACATTACTTACATTACTTACATTACATACATACATTACATACATTACATACATTACTTACATTACTTACATTACATACATTACATACATTACTTACATTACTTACATTACTTACATTACATACATTACATACATTACTTACATTACTTACATTACTTACATTACATACATTACATACATTACTACATTACATACATTACTTACATTACATACATACATTACATACATTACATACATTACTACATTACATACATTACTACATTACTACATTACATACATTACTACATTACTACATTACATACATTACATACATTCTTCATGGCTCTGGCTATGACTATGTTGTGTGTGTGTGTGTGTGTGTGAGTAGGCAGGTAGAGGGGCTGAAGCAGAGACTAGCAGGGAAGTCCATACCTACTGAGAAGTTTGCAGTGAGGAAATCACGAAGATACAACGCCAGAAACCCTGTCAAACTGGTGGTCCCAGCACTGGTAACACACACACACAGATACACACACACAGATATACACACAGATTCACACAGACACACCCACAGATATACACACACACAGACACACACACACAGATATAGACACAGACTTAATAACTTTTTTCCATTCTGATGCTTCTCCCCCTCTCTCTCTCTCTGTGTGTGTGTGTGTGTGTGTGTGTGTGTGTAGGAGATGATGTACGTATGGAATGGTTTCACCATTGTAGGGAAGAGAGCAGACACCACAGAGAGTCTCCTCATCACCATAGAGAAGACAGAGGAGGAGCTACGCAACGACCCCAGTAAACACACAAACACACACGACCCCAGTAAACACACAAACACACACGACCCCAGTAAACACACACACACACACGACCCCAGTAAACACACACACACACACACGACCCCAGTAAACACACACACACACGACCCCAGTAAACACACACACACACACACGACCCCAGTAAACACACACACACACACGACCCCAGTAAACACACACACACGATCCCAGTAAACGTAAACACACACACACACACACGACCCCAGTAAACACACACACACACGATCCCAGTAAACGTAAACACACACACACACGACCCCAGTAAACACACACACACACGACCCCAGTAAACACACACACACACGACCCCAGTAAACACACACACACACGACCCCAGTAAACTCACACACACACGACCCCAGTAAACTCACACACACACGACCCCAGTAAACTCACACACACACACGACCCCAGTAAACTCACACACACACGACCCCAGTAAACTCACACACACACGACCCCAGTAAACACACACACACACACGACCCCAGTAAACACACACACACACACGACCCCAGTACACACACACACACGACCCCAGTACACACACACACACACGACCCCAGTAAACTCACACACACACACGACCCCAGTAAACTCACACACACAAGGCCCCAGTAAACTCACACACACACGGCCCCAGTAAACACACACACACACGGCCCCAGTAAACTCACACACACACACGACCCCAGTAAACTCACACACACACACACGACCCCAGTAAACTCACACACACACACGACCCCAGTAAACTCACACACACACACACGACCCCAGTAAACTCACACACACACACGACCCCAGTAAACACACACACACACACACGACCCCAGTAAACACACACACACACACACGACCCCAGTAAACGTAAACACACACACACACGACCCCAGTAAACGTAAACACACACACACACGACCCCAGTAAACGTAAACACACACACGACCCCAGTAAACTCACACACACACGACCCCAGTAAACACACACACACACACGACCCCAGTAAACACACACACACACACAACCCCAGTAAACACACACACACACACACACACACACACACACACGATCCCAGTAAACACACACACACACGTAAACACACACACACACGATCCCAGTAAACTCACACACACACGACCCCAGTAAACACACACACACACGGCCCCAGTAAACACACACACACACACGGCCCCAGTAAACACACACACACACGACCCCAGTAAACTCACAAACACACGACCCCAGTAAACACACACACACACGACCCCAGTAAACTCACACACACACGACCCCAGTAAACTCACACACACACGACCCCAGTAAACTCACACACACACGACCCCAGTAAACTCACACACACACGACCCCAGTAAACTCACACACACCCACGACCCCAGTAAACTCACACACACACACGACCCCAGTAAACTCACACACACACACACGACCCCAGTAAACTCACACACACACACACGACCCCAGTAAACTCACACACACACACACGACCCCAGTAAACTCACACACACACACGGCCCCAGTAAACTCACACACACACACGGCCCCAGTAAACTCACACACACACACGACCCCAGTAAACTCACACACACACACACGACCCCAGTAAACTCACACACACACACACGACCCCAGTAAACTCACACACACACACACGACCCCAGTAAACTCACACACACACACGGCCCCAGTAAACTCACAAACACACGACCCCAGTAAACTCACAAACACACGACCCCAGTAAACACACACACACACACACGACCCCAGTAAACACACATTCACAACTCATCTTTAAAACTTCATCAGGATCGATGGGTCCCGCTGCGGGATGGTTGAGCTAACGTGTGCTAATGTGATTAGCATGAGGTTGTAAGTAACAACAACATTTCTCAGGACATAGACATGTCTTATTCAGGCAGAAAGCTTAACTTCTTGCTAATCAAACTGCACTGTCCAATTTTCAGTAGCTGTTACAGTGATAAATGCCATTGATTGTTTGAGGAGAGTTTACAGTCATTTACTTGAAAATGTATATACTGACCAGTTAGGCACATTTGGGCACTGTTGATACAACATTTTGAACAGAAATTAAATGGTTCATTCATCTTAACTTAATCAAACTGCACTGTCCAATTAACAGTAGCTGTTACAGTGATAAATGCCATGCTATTGTTGAGGAGAGTTTACAGTTATGAACTTTAAAATGTTTTAATAAACCAATTAGACACATTTGGGCAGTCTTGGTACAACATTTTGACCAGAAATACAATGGTTCATTGGATCAGTCTAAAACTTGACTGCTGCCATCTCTCCCCCCCCCAGGTCCGTCAGAGTACCATCCTGATGACCAGTGTCTGGTTCAGATGTTAAAAGGCCTCTGTCTTAAACACCTGGGAAGACTACTGCAGGCCGAGCTCTGCTTCACACAGGTTCTGTCCAGGTAAGACATGCCCACACAGGTATGACACGCCCACACAGGTTCTGTCCAGCTCTGCTCCACACAGGTTCTGTCCAGGTGTGACACGCCCACACAGGTTCTGTCCAGGTGCGACACGCCCATACAGGTTCTGTCCAGGTGTGACACGCCCACACAGGTTCTGTCCAGGTGTGACACGCCCACACAGGTTCTGTCCAGGTGTGACACGCCCACACAGGTTCTGTCCAGGTGCGACACGCCCACACAGGTTCTGTCCAGGTGTGACACGCCCACACAGGTTCTGTCCAGGTGTGACACGCCCACACAGGTTCTGTCCAGGTGTGACACGCCCACACAGGTTCTGTCCAGGTGCGACACGCCCACACAGGTTCTGTCCAGGTGTGACACGCCCACACAGGTTCTGTCCAGGTGTGACACGCCCACACAGGTTCTGTCCAGGTGTAACACGCCCACACAGGTTCTGTCCAGGTGTGACACGCCCACACAGGTTCTGTCCAGGTATGACACGCCCACACAGGTTCTGTCCAGGTGTTTCGTTCAGCAACCCCTAATACAACCCTCACCAAGGCAGGCGTTATTGGCCTGTCCTACTTTATTTATTTGACCGAGACACGCCCCGAAAGAAAACACGTAAATCTTTGATAAGAGCGAAACAGCACCTCTCTGTCTCAGTATGTGTAGACCATGTATGTGATGCCCCTCCTCCCCTCACCCCTCCTCTCCCATACCCCTCCCGTCCTCCCCTCACCCCTCCTATCTCCATACCCCTCCCGTCCTCCCCCCTCACCCCTCCTCTCTCCATACCCCTCCCGTCCTCCCTCACCCCTCCTATCTCCATACCTCTTCTCACCCCTCCTCTCCCCCTCCTCTCTCCATACCCCTCCTCCCCTCCCCCGTCCTCCTCTCTCTCTCTCTCTCTCCACTCCCCTCCTCTCTCCTCCTCTCTCCTCTCCACTCCCCTCCTCTCTCCTCCCCTCCCCTCCCCTCTCTCTCTCTCTCTCTCTCTCCCCCTCCCCTCTCCTCTCCCCTAGTGAGCGGAGAATCAGATTTGACCACTACCTGATCCCCTTCACCCTGTATGAGTTGGGTCTACTCTACAAACAACAGGGGGACTTCATCAAGGCCACACGATACATAGAGAACGCCAAGTAAGTCTGTCCGCATGGCTCCCTATTCAGTACATAGAGAACGCCAAGTAAGTCTGTCTGCATGGCTCCTTATTCAGTACATAGAGAACGCCAAGTAAGTCTGTCTGCATGGCTCCCTATTCAGTACATAGAGAACGCCAAGTAAGTCTGTCCGCATGGCTCCCTATTCAGTACATAGAGAACGCCAAGTAAGTCTGTCCGCATGGCTCCCTATTCGGTACATAGAGAACGCCAAGTAAGTCTGTCCGCATGGCTCCCTATTCAGTACATAGAGAACGCCAAGTAAGTCTGTCTGCATGGCTCCTTATTCAGTACATAGAGAACGCCAAGTAAGTCTGTCTGCATGGCTCCCTATTCAGTACATAGAGAACGCCAAGTAAGTCTGTCCGCATGGCTCCCTATTCAGTACATAGAGAACGCCAAGTAAGTCTGTCCGCATGGCTCCCTATTCGGTACATAGAGAACGCCAAGTAAGTCTGTCCGCATGGCTCCCTATTCAGTACATAGAGAACGCCAAGTAAGTCTGTCTGCATGGCTCCCTATTCAGTACATAGAGAACGCCAAGTAAGTCTGTCCGCATGGCTCCCTATTCAGTACATAGAGAACGCCAAGTAAGTCTGTCCGCATGGCTCCCTATTCGGTACATAGAGAACGCCAAGTAAGTCTGTCCGCATGGCTCCCTATTCAGTACATAGAGAACGCTGTAAGTCTGTCTGCATGGCTCCTTATTCAGTACATAGAGAACGCCAAGTAAGTCTGTCTGCATGGCTCCCTATTCAGTACATAGAGAACGCCAAGTAAGTCTGTCCGCATGGCTCCCTATTCAGTACATAGAGAACGCCAAGTAAGTCTGTCCGCATGGCTCCCTATTCGGTACATAGAGAACGCCAAGTAAGTCTGTCCGCATGGCTCCCTATTCAGTACATAGAGAACGCCAAGTAAGTCTGTCCGCATGGCTCCCTATTCAGTACATAGAGAACGCCAAGTAAGTCTGTCCGCATGGCTCCCTATTCAGTACATAGAGAACGCCAAGTAAGTCTGTCTGCATGGCTCCCTATTCAGTACATAGAGAACGCCAAGTAAGTCTGTCTGCATGGCTCCCTATTCAGTACATAGAGAACGCCAAGTAAGTCTGTCCGCATGGCTCCCTATTCAGTACACTACATAGGGAATAGGTTGTAGTACTTATTTAAAAAGGAGCTGTATAGGGAGAAGGGTGTCGTTTTGGGCCGCAGCCTGGATCACATGTAATATACCGTTTAGCAGACACTTCTATCCAGAGCCACGGTCTGTATACGTTCGACATATGGAAGTCACTATTTTACCTTTATTTAACTAGTCAGTTAAGAACAAATTATTATTTACAATGACAGCCTAGGAACATTGGGTTAACTGCCTTGTTCAGAGGGCAGAACGATTTTTACCTTGTCAGGCTACCATACAGGCTACCATACAGCCTCTACACTCTAACCACTAGGCTACCATACCACCTCTACACTCTAACCACTAGGCTACCCTACCGCCTCTACACTCTAACCACTAGGCTACCATACCGCCTCTACACTCTAACCACTAGGCTACCATACCACCTCTACACTCTAACCACTAGGCTACCCTACCGCCTCTACACTCTAACCACTAGGCTACCATACCGCCTCTACACTCTAACCACTAGGCTACCATACCACCTCTACACTCTAACCACTAGGCTACCCTACTGCCTCTACACTCTAACCACTAGGCTAGCATACCACCTCTACACTCTAACCACTAGGCTACCCTACCGCCTCTACACTCTAACCACTAGGCTACCCTACCGCCTCTACACTCTAACCACTAGGCTACCATACCGCCTCTACACTCTAACCACTAGGCTACCCTACCGCCTCTACACTCTAACCACTAGGCTACCATACCGCCTCTACACTCTAACCACTAGGCTACCCTACCGCCTCTACACTCTAACCACTAGGCTACCCTACCACCTCTACACTCTAACCACTAGGCTACCCTACCACCTCTACACTCTAACCACTAGGCTACCCTACCCCCTCTACACTCTAACCACTAGGCTACCCTACCACCTCTACACTCTAACCACTAGGCTACCATACCGCCTCTACACTCTAACCACTAGGCTACCATACCGCCTCTACACTCTAACCACTAGGCTACCCTACCGCCTCTACACTCTAACCACTAGGCTACCCTACCGCCTCTACACTCTAACCACTAGGCTACCCTACCGCCTCTACACTCTAACCACTAGGCTACCATACCGCCTCTACACTCTAACCACTAGGCTACCCTACCGCCTCTACACTCTAACCACTAGGCTACCCTACCGCCTCTACACTCTAACCACTAGGCTACCCTACCACCTCTACACTCTAACCACTAGGCTACCCTACTGCCTCTACACTCTAACCACTAGGCTACCATACCGCCTCTACACTCTAACCACTAGGCTACCCTGCCCCCTCTACACTCTAACCACTAGGCTACCCTGCCTCCTCTACACTCTAACCACTAGGCTACCCTACCACCTCTACACTCTAACCACTAGGCTACCATACCGCCTCTACACTCTAACCACTAGGCTACCCTGCCCCCTCTACACTCTAACCACTAGGCTACCCTGCCTCCTCTACACTCTAACCACTAGGCTACCCTACCACCTCTACACTCTAACCACTAGGCTACCATACCGCCTCTACACTCTAACCACTAGGCTACGCTGCCGGCGACGCAAGCGTCATGCTCTACCATCTGAGATACAGACGCCCACGTTCTTCTGTTAGTTACACTAATATTGTAATACAATACTGTGTGTGTGTGCGTGTGTTTGTCTGTGTGTGACTAGGTTGAACTACAAGGACTACTCCATGGAGTCCAGGCTTCACTTCCGGATCCACGCAGCTCTCAACAGTCTCAAGGGATCGCCTGTCAGCACACCATAACTACAGCCCAACTACAGCCCAACTACAATCAGACTACAACCGATTTTACACCATAACTACAGCCCAACTACAATCGATTTTACACCATAACTACAGCCCAACTACAATCGATTTTACACCATAACTACAGCCCAACTACAATCGATTTTACACCATAACTACAGCCCAACTACAATCGATTTTACAGAACAGATTTTACAGATTTTTTACAGAACCTTGGGGAGAGGAGAGAGGAGGGGGGAGAGGAGGAGGAGGGGGGAGAGGAGAGAGGAGGGGGAGAGGAGGAGGAGGGGGGAGGAGAGAGGAGGGGGGAGAGGAGGGGGGGGAGAGGGGGGAGAGGAGAGAGGAGGAGGAGAGAGGAGGGGGAGGAGAGGGGGGAGGAGAAGGAGGGGAGGAGAGGGGAGGAGAGGGGAGAGGAGAGAGGAGAGGGGAGGAGGGGGGAGGAGAGAGGAGAGGGGAGGAGGGGGAGGAGAAGGAGAGGGGGAGGAGAGAGGAGGGGGGAGGAGGAGAGGGGGAGGAGGGGGAGGAGGAGGGGGAGAGGAGAGGAGAGGGGAGGGGAGGAGGAGGGGGGGAGAGGAAGAGGGGGAGGGGAGAGGAGGAGGGGGAGAGGGGGAGGAGAGAGGGAGAGGAGGGGGGAGGGGAGGAGAGAGGAGATTTGAGATCCAAGAGGTTTTATGAGGTGACAGAATGGCCCCCTTTTTATTAGAGGGTGTTTTCATACATGTCTGTTTTTACCGTTCAGAAATGAAATGCGCTTTATGTATCTAGTCCCCCTATTTGAAGGTTTGATAAGTAGGCTATTTGGACAAATTCACTTACAGTTCATGACATTTTTGTCAAAGGTTTAGTATTTTGGTACCATATTCATAGCACACATTGACCACTAAGCTTGTGTGACTACAAACCTGTTGGATGCATTTGCAGTTTGTTTTGTATTATGATGTGCCCAATAGAAATTAATGGATGAATAATGATGAGTTTAAACATAGTACAACCCCCCACCCCCCCCCAAAAAATGCTAACCTCCCCTGTTATTAGTAATGGTGAGAGATTAGCAAAAATGCTAACCTCCCTTGTTATTAGTAATGGTGAGAGATTAGCATTTCTCCCTGTTATTGGTAATGGTGAGAGATTAGCAAAAATGCTAACCTCCCTTGTTATTAGTAATGGTGAGAGATTAGCATTTCTCCCTGTTATTGGTAATGGTGAGAGATTAGCATTTCTCCCTGTTACTGGTAATGGTGAGAGATTAGCATTTCTCCCTGTTACTGGTAATGGTGAGAGATTAGCATTTCTCCCTGTTACTGGTAATGGTGAGAGATTAGCATTTCTCCCTGTTACTGGTAATGGTGAGAGATTAGCATTTCTCCCTGTTACTGGTAATGGTGAGAGGTTCGCATTCATTCATGATTATCTGTAGTCATGGTAACATCCACATGAATGTAGAAGTGTTTAGAAACATATTCTATTCTTATTTAAGTGACTCTAAAAAGACAATACATTATTTACCATTAATTTGCTGTTGGGCATAAAATTAACTGAAATACAAGTAAACATTTGATCACAAATCCCAAAAAGCTGGAGTATAAATCAAATCAAATGTTATTGGTCACATACACATGGTTAACAGATGTTATTGGTCACATGGTTAGCAGATGTTATTGGTCACATGGTTAACAGATGTTATTGGTCACATGGTTAACAGATGTTATTGGTCACATGGTTAGCAGATGTTATTGGTCACATGGTTAGCAGATGTTATTGGTCACATGGTTAACAGATTGTTATTGGTCACATGGTTAACAGATTGTTATTGGTCACATGGTTAACAGATGTTATTGGTCACATGGTTAACAGATGTTATTGGTCACATGGTTAACAGATGTTATTGGTCACATGGTTAACAGATGTTATTGGTCACATGGTTAACAGATGTTATTGGTCACATGGTTAACAGATGTTATTGGTCACATGGTTAACAGATGTTATTGGTCACATGGTTAGCAGATGTTATTGGTCACATGGTTAACAGATGTTATTGGTCACATGGTTAGCAGATGTTATTGGTCACATGGTTAGCAGATGTTATTGGTCACATGGTTAGCAGATGTTATTGGTCACATGGTTAACAGATGTTATTGGTCACATGGTTAGCAGATGTTATTGGTCACATACACATGGTTAACAGATGTTATTGGTCACATGGTTAACAGATGTTATTGGTCACATGGTTAACAGATGTTCTTGGTCACATGGTTAACAGATGTTATTGGTCACATGGTTAACAGATGTTATTGGTCACATGGTTAACAGATGTTATTGGTCACATGGTTAGCAGATGTTATTGGTCACATGGTTAGCATATGTTATTGGTCACATGGTTAGCATATGTTATTGGTCACATGGTTAGCAGATGTTATTGGTCACATGGTTAACAGATGTTATTGGTCACATGGTTAACAGATGTTATTGGTCACATGGTTAACAGATGTTATTGGTCACATGGTTAACAGATGTTATTGGTCACATGGTTAGCAGATGTTATTGGTCACATGGTTAACAGATGTTATTGGTCACATGGTTAACAGATGTTATTGGTCACATGGTTAGCAGATGTTATTGGTCACATGGTTAGCAGATGTTATTGGTCACATGGTTAGCAGATGTTATTGGTCACATGGTTAACAGATGTTATTGGTCACATGGTTAACAGATGTTAATGCGAGTGTAGCGAAATGCTTGTGCTTCTAGTTCCGACAATGCAGTAATAACCAACAAGTAATCTAACTAACAATTCCAAACTACTACCTTATAGACACAAGTGTAAAGGAATGAAGAATATGTACATAAAGATATATGAATGAGTGATGGTACAGAACGGCATAGGCAAGATGCAGTAGATGGTATTGAGTGCAGTATATACATGTGAGATGATTAATGTAGGGTATGTAAACATTATATGAAGTGGCATTGTTTAAAGTGGCTAGTGATACATTTTTTCATTCAATTTTTACATTATTAAAGTGGCTAGTGATATATTCTACATAAATTCCCATTATTAAAATGGCTGGAGTTGAGTCAGTATGTTGGCAGCAGCCACTCAATGTTAGTGGTGGCTGTTTAACAGTCTGATGGCCTTGAGATAGAAGCTGTTTTTCAGTTTCTCGGTACCAGCTTTAATGCACCTGTACTGACCTCGCCTTCTGGATGATAGCGGGGTGAACAGGCAGTGCCTCGGGTGGTTATTGTCCTTGATGATCTTTATGGCCTTCCTGTGACATCGGGTGGTGTAGGTGTCCTGGAGGGCAGGTAGTTTGCCCCCGGTGATGCGTTGTGCAGACCTCACTACCCTCTGGAGAGCCTTACGGTTGTGGGCAGAGCAGTTGCCGTACCAGGCGATGATACAGCAAGATCAGGATGCTCTCGATTGTGAATCTAGAAGTTTGTGAGTGCTTTTGGTGACAAGCTGAATTTCTTCAGCCTCCTGAGGTTGAAGAGGCGCTGCTGCGCCTTCTTCACGATGCTGTCTGTGTGGGTGGACCAATTCAGTTTGTCCGTGATGTGTACGCTGAGGAACTTAAAACTTACTACCCTCTCCACTACTGTTCCATCGATGTGGATAGGGGGGTGTTCCCTCTGCTGTTTCCTGAAGTCCACGTTCATCTCCTTTGTTTTGTTTACGTTGGGTGTGAGGTTATTTTCCTGACACCACACTCCGAGCGCCCTCACCTCCTCCCTGTAGGCCATCTCGTCGTTGTTGGTAATCAAGCCTACCACTGTAGTGTCGTCCGCAAACTTGATTATTGAGTTGGAGGCGTGCATGGCCACGCAGTCGTGGGTGAACAGGGAGTACAGGAGAGGGCTCAGAACGCACCCTTGTGGGGCCCCAGTGTTGAGGATCAGCGGGGTGGAGATGTTGTTACCTACCCTCACCACCTGGGGGCGGCCCGTCAGGAAGTCCAGGACCCAGTTGCGCAGAGCGGGGTGTCTCGAGCTTGATGACGAGCCAAAATAAATGTTTACACTGAACAAAATATAAACGCAACGATTTCAAGAGTTACAGTTTCATATAAGGAAATCAGTCAATTGATTGAAATGAATTAGACCCTAATCTATGGATTTCACGTGACTGGGCATACAGATATGAATCTGTTGGTCACAGATTAATTAGACCCTAATCTATGGATTTCGCGTGACTGGGCATACAGATCTGAATCTGTTGGTCACAAATTAATTAGACCCTAATCTATGGATTTCACGTGACTGGGCATACAGATCTGAATCTGTTGGTCACAGATTAATTAGACCCTAATCTATGGATTTCGCGTGACTGGGCATACAGATATGAATCTGTTGGTCACAGATAGCGCAGCTTCCCGGAGGTGGTTTCAAACAGTTTGTGCAGAAATTCTTCAATTGTGAAAACCCACCGTTTCATCAGCTGTCCGGATGGCTGGTCTCAGACGATCCCACAGGTGAAGAAGCCGGATGTGGAGGTCCTGGGTTACACGTGGTCTGCGGTCGTGAGGCCGGTTGGACGTACTGACAAGTTCTCTAAAACGACGGCTTATGGTAGAGAAATTAACATTCAATTCTCTGGCAACATCTCTGGTGGACATTCGAATCTGCAGTCAGCATGCCAATTGCAGGCTCCCTCAAAACTTGAGACATCTGTGGCATTGTGTTGTGTCACATTTTAGAGTGGCCTTTTATTGTCCCCAGCACAAGGTGCACCTGTGTAATGATCATGCTGTTTAATCAGCTTCTTGATATGCCACACCTGACAGGTGGATGGATTATCTTGGCAAAGGAGAAATGTTCACTAACACGGATGTAAACAAATTTGTGCACAAAATATGAGAGAAATAAGCTTTTTGTACATATGGGAAATATATATTGTGATATTTTATTTCAGCTCATGAAACACTTTACATGTTGTGTTTATATATTTTGGTTCAGTGTAGGTTCACTGTCCAAATAGAGAGAGTTTCTATAGGTCTGACATGGTATAGAACAGCACTTCAAGGAAAGCAGTGGAGATGTTTTGTCAGACTATATTTCTGTTAGTTGGTTAGTTAGTAGTTGTGTAATTTGAATATAAATAAATATATTCTCACCACTGCCAAAGAGAGACTGGTATCATATTCACTATATAATACACTACTATGGGTTTCACTATATAGTACACTATATAATACACTACTATGGGTTTCCCTATATAATACACTACTATGGGTTACACTATATAATACACTACTATGGGTTTCCCTATATAGTACACTATATAATACACTACTATGGGTTTCACTATATAATACACTACTATGGGTTTCCCTATATAGTACACTATATAATACACTACTATGGGTTTCACTATATAATACACTACTATGGGTTTCACTATATAATACACTACTATGGGTTTCCCTATATAGTACACTATATAATACACTACTATGGGTTTCACTATATAATACACTACTATGGGTTTCACTATATAGTACACTATATAATACACTACTATGGGTTTCCTATATAATACACTACTATGGGTTTCCCTATATAATACACTATATAATACACTACTATGGGTTTCACTATATAGTACACTACTATGGGTTTCCTATATAGTACACTATATAATACACTACTATGGGTTTCCCTATATAATACACTACTATGGAGTTCCCTATATAGTACACTATATAATACACTACTATGGGTTTCACTATATAATACACTACTATGGGTTTCCTATATAATACACTACTATGAGTTTCCCTATATAATACACTACTATGGGTTTCCCTATATAGTACACTATATAATACACTACTATGGGTTTCCTATATAATACACTACTATGGGTTTCCTATATAGTACACTATATAATACACTACTATGGGTTTCCCTATATAATACACTACTATGGAGTTCCCTATATAGTACACTATATAATACACTACTATGGGTTTCCCTATATAATACACTACTATGGGTTACACTATATAATACACTACTATGGGTTTCCTATATAATACACTACTATGGGTTTCCTATATAACACACTACTATGGGTTACACTATATAATACACTACTATGGGTTTCCTATATAATACACTACTATGGGTTTCCCTATATAGTACACTATATAATACACTACTATGGGTTTCCCTATATAATACACTACTATGGGTTTCCTATATATTACACTACTATGGAGTTCCCTATATAGTACACTATATAATACACTACTATGGGTTTCCTATATAATACACTACTATGGGTTTCCTATATAATACACTACTATGGGTTTCCCTATATAGTACACTATATAATACACTACTATGGGTTTCCCTATATAATACACTACTATGGGTTTCCCTATATAATACACTACTATGGGTTTCCCTATATAGTACACTATATAATACACTACTATGGGTTTCCCTATATAATACACTACTATGGGTTTCCCTATATAATACACTACTATGAGTTTCCCTATATAATACACTACTATGGGTTTCCCTATATAATACACTACTATGGGTTACACTATATAACACACTACTACTATGGGTTTCACTATATAGTACACTATATAATACACTACTATGGGTTTCCCTATATAGTACACTATATAATACACTACTATGGGTTTCCCTATATAGTACACTATATAATACACTACTATGGGTTTTCCCTATATAGTACACTATATAATACACTACTATGGGTTTCCCTATATAATACACTACTATGAGTTTCCCTATATAATACACTACTATGGGTTTCCCTATATAATACACTACTATGGGTTACACTATATAACACACTACTATGGGTTTCCTATATAGTACACTATATAATACACCACTATGGGTTTCCCTATATAGTACACTATATAATACACTACTATGAGTTTCCCTATATAATACACTACTATGGGTTTCCCTATATAGTACACTATATAATACACTACTATGGGTTTCCCTATATAGTACACTACTATGGGTTTCCCTATATAGTACACTACTATGGGTTTCCCTATATAGTACACTATATAATACACTACTATGAGTTTCCCTATATAGTACACTACTATGGGTTTCCCTATATAATACACTACTATGGGTTTCCCTATATAATACACTACTATGGGTTTCACTATATAGTACACTACTATGGGTTTCCGTATATAACAAACTACTATGAGTTTCCCTATATAGTACACTATATAATACACTACTATGGGTTTCCCTATATAGTACACTATATAATACACTACTATGGGTTTCCCTATATAGTACACTATATAATACACTACTATGGGTTTCCCTATATAATACACTACTATGGGTTTCCTATATAGTACACTATATAATACACTACTATGGGTTTCCCTATATAATACACTACTATGGAGTTCCCTATATAGTACACTATATAATACACTACTATGGGTTTCCCTATATAATACACTACTATGGGTTACACTATATAATACACTACTATGGGTTTCCCTATATAATACACTACTATGGGTTTCCCTATATAACACACTACTATGGGTTACACTATATAATACACTACTATGGGTTTCCCCTATATAATACACTACTATGGGTTTCCTATATAGTACACTATATAATACACTACTATGGGTTTCCTATATAATACACTACTATGGGTTTCCTATATATTACACTACTATGGAGTTCCCTATATAGTACACTATATAATACACTACTATGGGTTTCCCTATATAATACACTACTATGGGTTTCCCTATATAATACACTACTATGGGTTTCCTATATAGTACACTATATAATACACTACTATGGGTTTCCCTATATAATACACTACTATGGGTTTCCCTATATAATACACTACTATGGGTTTCCTATATAGTACACTATATAATACACTACTATGGGTTTCCCTATATAATACACTACTATGGGTTTCCCTATATAATACACTACTATGAGTTTCCCTATATAATACACTACTATGGGTTTCCTATATAATACACTACTATGGGTTACACTATATAACACACTACTATGGGTTTCACTATATAGTACACTATATAATACACTACTATGGGTTTCCCTATATAGTACACTATATAATACACTACTATGGGTTTCCTATATAGTACACTATATAATACACTACTATGGGTTTCCCTATATAGTACACTATATAATACACTACTATGGGTTTCCCTATATAATACACTACTATGAGTTTCCCTATATAATACACTACTATGGGTTTCCCTATATAATACACTACTATGGGTTACACTATATAACACACTACTATGGGTTTCCCTATATAGTACACTATATAATACACCACTATGGGTTTCCTATATAGTACACTATATAATACACTACTATGAGTTTCCCTATATAATACACTACTATGGGTTTCCCTATATAGTACACTATATAATACACTACTATGGGTTTCCCTATATAGTACACTACTATGGGTTTCCCTATATAGTACACTACTATGGGTTTCCCTATATAGTACACTATATAATACACTACTATGAGTTTCCCTATATAGTACACTACTATGGGTTTCCCTATATAATACACTACTATGGGTTTCCCTATATAATACACTACTATGGGTTTCACTATATAGTACACTACTATGGGTTTCCGTATATAACAAACTACTATGAGTTTCCCTATATAGTACACTATATAATACACTACTATGGGTTTCCCTATATAGTACACTATATAATACACTACTATGGGTTTCCCTATATAGTACACTATATAATACACTACTATGGGTTTCCCTATATAGTACACTATATAATACACTACTATGGAGTTCCCTATATAATACACTACTATGGGTTTCCCTATATAGTACACTATATAATACACTACTATGGGTTTCCCTATATAGTACACTACTATGGGTTTCCCTATATAGTACACTATATAATACACTACTATGGGTTTCCCTATATAATACACTACTATGGGTTTCCCTATATATTACACTACTATGGAGTTCCCTATATAGTACACTATATAATACACTACTATGGGTTTCCCTATATAATACACTACTATGGGTTTCCCTATATAACACACTACTATGGGTTACACTATATAATACACTACTATGGGTTTCACTATATAGTACACTACTATGGGTTTCCCTATATAATACACTACTATGGGTTTCCCTATATAGTACACTATATAATACACTACTATGGGTTTCCCTATATAATACACTACTATGGGTTACACTATATAATACACTACTATGGGTTTCCCTATATAATACACTACTATGGGTTTCCCTATATAACACACTACTATGGGTTACACTATATAATACACTACTATGGGTTTCCCTATATAATACACTACTATGGGTTTCCCTATATAGTACACTATATAATACACTACTATGGGTTTCCCTATATAATACACTACTATGGGTTTCCCTATATATTACACTACTATGGAGTTCCCTATATAGTACACTATATAATACACTACTATGGGTTTCCCTATATAATACACTACTATGGGTTTCCCTATATAATACACTACTATGGGTTTCCCTATATAGTACACTATATAATACACTACTATGGGTTTCCCTATATAATACACTACTATGGGTTTCCCTATATAATACACTACTATGGGTTTCCCTATATAGTACACTATATAATACACTACTATGGGTTTCCCTATATAACACACTACTATGGGTTACACTATATAATACACTACTATGGGTTTCACTATATAGTACACTACTATGGGTTTCCCTATATAATACACTACTATGGGTTTCCCTATATAGTACACTATATAATACACTACTATGGGTTTCCCTATATAATACACTACTATGGGTTACACTATATAATACACTACTATGGGTTTCCCTATATAATACACTACTATGGGTTTCCCTATATAACACACTACTATGGGTTACACTATATAATACACTACTATGGGTTTCCCTATATAATACACTACTATGGGTTACACTATATAATACACTACTATGGGTTTCACTATATAGTACACTACTATGGGTTTCCCTATATAATACACTACTATTGGTTACACTATATAGTACACTATATAATACACTACTATGGGTTACACTATATAGTACACTACTATGGGTTTCCCTATATAATACACTACTATGGGTTACACTATATAATACACTACTATGGGTTTCACTATATAGTACACTACTATGGGTTTCCCTATATAACACACTACTATGGGTTTCCCTATATAATACACTACTATGGGTTTCCCTATATAGTACACTATATAATACACTACTATGGGTTTCCCTATATAATACACTACTATGGGTTACACTATATAATACACTACTATGGGTTTCCCTATATAATACACTACTATGGGTTTCCCTATATAACACACTACTATGGGTTACACTATATAATACACTACTATGGGTTTCACTATATAGTACACTACTATGGGTTTCCCTATATAATACACTACTATGGGTTTCCCTATATAGTACACTATATAATACACTACTATGGGTTTCCCTATATAATACACTACTATGGGTTACACTATATAATACACTACTATGGGTTTCACTATATAGTACACTACTATGGGTTTCCCTATATAATACACTACTATGGGTTTCACTATATAGTACACTACTATGGGTTTCACTATATAATACACTACTATGAGTTTCACTATATAGTACACTTTATAATACACTACTATGGGTTTCACTATATAATACACTACTATGGGTTTCACTATATAGTACACTATATAATACACTACTATGGGTTTCCCTATATAATACACTACTATGGGTTTCCCTATATAATACACTATATAATACACTACTATGGGTTTCACTATATAGTACACTACTATGGGTTTCCCTATATAGTACACTATATAATACACTACTATGGGTTTCCCTATATAATACACTACTATGGAGTTCCCTATATAGTACACTATATAATACACTACTATGGGTTTCACTATATAATACACTACTATGGGTTTCCCTATATAATACACTACTATGAGTTTCCCTATATAATACACTACTATGGGTTTCCCTATATAGTACACTATATAATACACTACTATGGGTTTCCTATATAATACACTACTATGGAGTTCCCTATATAGTACACTATATAATACACTACTATGGGTTTCCCTATATAATACACTACTATGGGTTACACTATATAATACACTACTATGGGTTTCCCTATATAATACACTACTATGGGTTTCCCTATATAACACACTACTATGGGTTACACTATATAATACACTACTATGGGTTTCCCTATATAATACACTACTATGGGTTTCCCTATATAGTACACTATATAATACACTACTATGGGTTTCCCTATATAATACACTACTATGGGTTTCCCTATATATTACACTACTATGGAGTTCCCTATATAGTACACTATATAATACACTACTATGGGTTTCCCTATATAATACACTACTATGGGTTTCCCTATATAATACACTACTATGGGTTTCCCTATATAGTACACTATATAATACACTACTATGGGTTTCCCTATATAATACACTACTATGGGTTTCCCTATATAATACACTACTATGGGTTTCCCTATATAGTACACTATATAATACACTACTATGGGTTTCCCTATATAATACACTACTATGGGTTTCCCTATATAATACACTACTATGAGTTTCCCTATATAATACACTACTATGGGTTTCCCTATATAATACACTACTATGGGTTACACTATATAACACACTACTATGGGTTTCACTATATAGTACACTATATAATACACTACTATGGGTTTCCCTATATAGTACACTATATAATACACTACTATGGGTTTCCCTATATAGTACACTATATAATACACTACTATGGGTTTCCCTATATAGTACACTATATAATACACTACTATGGGTTTCCCTATATAATACACTACTATGAGTTTCCCTATATAATACACTACTATGGGTTTCCCTATATAATACACTACTATGGGTTACACTATATAACACACTACTATGGGTTTCCCTATATAGTACACTATATAATACACCACTATGGGTTTCCCTATATAGTACACTATATAATACACTACTATGAGTTTCCCTATATAATACACTACTATGGGTTTCCCTATATAGTACACTATATAATACACTACTATGGGTTTCCCTATATAGTACACTACTATGGGTTTCCCTATATAGTACACTACTATGGGTTTCCCTATATAGTACACTATATAATACACTACTATGAGTTTCCCTATATAGTACACTACTATGGGTTTCCCTATATAATACACTACTATGGGTTTCCCTATATAATACACTACTATGGGTTTCACTATATAGTACACTACTATGGGTTTCCGTATATAACAAACTACTATGAGTTTCCCTATATAGTACACTATATAATACACTACTATGGGTTTCCCTATATAGTACACTATATAATACACTACTATGGGTTTCCCTATATAGTACACTATATAATACACTACTATGGGTTTCCCTATATAATACACTACTATGGGTTTCCCTATATAGTACACTATATAATACACTACTATGGGTTTCCCTATATAATACACTACTATGGAGTTCCCTATATAGTACACTATATAATACACTACTATGGGTTTCCCTATATAATACACTACTATGGGTTACACTATATAATACACTACTATGGGTTTCCCTATATAATACACTACTATGGGTTTCCCTATATAACACACTACTATGGGTTACACTATATAATACACTACTATGGGTTTCCCTATATAATACACTACTATGGGTTTCCTATATAGTACACTATATAATACACTACTATGGGTTTCCCTATATAATACACTACTATGGGTTTCCCTATATATTACACTACTATGGAGTTCCCTATATAGTACACTATATAATACACTACTATGGGTTTCCCTATATAATACACTACTATGGGTTTCCCTATATAATACACTACTATGGGTTTCCCTATATAGTACACTATATAATACACTACTATGGGTTTCCCTATATAATACACTACTATGGGTTTCCTATATAATACACTACTATGGGTTTCCTATATAGTACACTATATAATACACTACTATGGGTTTCCCTATATAATACACTACTATGGGTTTCCCTATATAATACACTACTATGAGTTTCCCTATATAATACACTACTATGGGTTTCCCTATATAATACACTACTATGGGTTACACTATATAACACACTACTATGGGTTTCACTATATAGTACACTATATAATACACTACTATGGGTTTCCCTATATAGTACACTATATAATACACTACTATGGGTTTCCCTATATAGTACACTATATAATACACTACTATGGGTTTCCCTATATAGTACACTATATAATACACTACTATGGGTTTCCCTATATAATACACTACTATGAGTTTCCCTATATAATACACTACTATGGGTTTCCCTATATAATACACTACTATGGGTTACACTATATAACACACTACTATGGGTTTCCTATATAGTACACTATATAATACACCACTATGGGTTTCCCTATATAGTACACTATATAATACACTACTATGAGTTTCCCTATATAATACACTACTATGGGTTTCCTATATAGTACACTATATAATACACTACTATGGGTTTCCTATATAGTACACTACTATGGGTTTCCCTATATAGTACACTACTATGGGTTTCCCTATATAGTACACTATATAATACACTACTATGAGTTTCCCTATATAGTACACTACTATGGGTTTCCCTATATAATACACTACTATGGGTTTCCCTATATAATACACTACTATGGGTTTCACTATATAGTACACTACTATGGGTTTCCGTATATAACAAACTACTATGAGTTTCCCTATATAGTACACTATATAATACACTACTATGGGTTTCCCTATATAGTACACTATATAATACACTACTATGGGTTTCCCTATATAGTACACTATATAATACACTACTATGGGTTTCCCTATATAGTACACTATATAATACACTACTATGGAGTTCCCTATATAATACACTACTATGGGTTTCCCTATATAGTACACTATATAATACACTACTATGGGTTTCCCTATATAGTACACTACTATGGGTTTCCCTATATAGTACACTATATAATACACTACTATGGGTTTCCCTATATAATACACTACTATGGGTTTCCCTATATATTACACTACTATGGAGTTCCCTATATAGTACACTATATAATACACTACTATGGGTTTCCCTATATAATACACTACTATGGGTTTCCCTATATAACACACTACTATGGGTTACACTATATAATACACTACTATGGGTTTCACTATATAGTACACTACTATGGGTTTCCCTATATAATACACTACTATGGGTTTCCCTATATAGTACACTATATAATACACTACTATGGGTTTCCTATATAATACACTACTATGGGTTACACTATATAATACACTACTATGGGTTTCCCTATATAATACACTACTATGGGTTTCCCTATATAACACACTACTATGGGTTACACTATATAATACACTACTATGGGTTTCCCTATATAATACACTACTATGGGTTTCCCTATATAGTACACTATATAATACACTACTATGGGTTTCCCTATATAATACACTACTATGGGTTTCCCTATATATTACACTACTATGGAGTTCCCTATATAGTACACTATATAATACACTACTATGGGTTTCCCTATATAATACACTACTATGGGTTTCCCTATATAATACACTACTATGGGTTTCCCTATATAGTACACTATATAATACACTACTATGGGTTTCCCTATATAATACACTACTATGGGTTTCCCTATATAATACACTACTATGGGTTTCCCTATATAGTACACTATATAATACACTACTATGGGTTTCCCTATATAACACACTACTATGGGTTACACTATATAATACACTACTATGGGTTTCACTATATAGTACACTACTATGGGTTTCCCTATATAATACACTACTATGGGTTTCCCTATATAGTACACTATATAATACACTACTATGGGTTTCCCTATATAATACACTACTATGGGTTACACTATATAATACACTACTATGGGTTTCCCTATATAATACACTACTATGGGTTTCCCTATATAACACACTACTATGGGTTACACTATATAATACACTACTATGGGTTTCCCTATATAATACACTACTATGGGTTACACTATATAATACACTACTATGGGTTTCACTATATAGTACACTACTATGGGTTTCCTATATAATACACTACTATTGGTTACACTATATAGTACACTATATAATACACTACTATGGGTTACACTATATAGTACACTACTATGGGTTTCCCTATATAATACACTACTATGGGTTACACTATATAATACACTACTATGGGTTTCACTATATAGTACACTACTATGGGTTTCCTATATAACACACTACTATGGGTTTCCTATATAATACACTACTATGGGTTTCCCTATATAGTACACTATATAATACACTACTATGGGTTTCCCTATATAATACACTACTATGGGTTACACTATATAATACACTACTATGGGTTTCCTATATAATACACTACTATGGGTTTCCCTATATAACACACTACTATGGGTTACACTATATAATACACTACTATGGGTTTCACTATATAGTACACTACTATGGGTTTCCTATATAATACACTACTATGGGTTTCCTATATAGTACACTATATAATACACTACTATGGGTTTCCCTATATAATACACTACTATGGGTTACACTATATAATACACTACTATGGGTTTCACTATATAGTACACTACTATGGGTTTCCCTATATAATACACTACTATGGGTTTCACTATATAGTACACTACTATGGGTTTCACTATATAATACACTACTATGAGTTTCACTATATAGTACACTTTATAATACACTACTATGGGTTTCACTATATAATACACTACTATGGGTTTCACTATATAGTACACTATATAATACACTACTATGGGTTTCCCTATATAATACACTACTATGGGTTTCCCTATATAATACACTATATAATACACTACTATGGGTTTCACTATATAGTACACTACTATGGGTTTCCCTATATAGTACACTATATAATACACTACTATGGGTTTCCCTATATAATACACTACTATGGAGTTCCCTATATAGTACACTATATAATACACTACTATGGGTTTCACTATATAATACACTACTATGGGTTTCCCTATATAATACACTACTATGAGTTTCCCTATATAATACACTACTATGGGTTTCCCTATATAGTACACTATATAATACACTACTATGGGTTTCCCTATATAATACACTACTATGGGTTTCCCTATATGTGATGCCCCTCCTCCCCTCACCCCTCCTCTCTCCATACCCCTCCCGTCCTCCCCTCACCCCTCCTATCTCCATACCCCTCCCGTCCTCCCCTCACCCCTCCTCTCTCCATACCCCTCCCGTCCTCCCCTCACCCCTCCTATCTCCATACCTCTTCTCCCCTCACCCCTCCTCTCCCCCTCCTCTCTCCATACCCCTCCTCCCCTCCCGTCCTCCTCTCTCTCTCTCTCTCTCCACTCCCCTCCTCTCTCCTCCTCTCTCCTCTCCACTCCCCTCCTCTCTCCTCCCCTCCCCCTCCTCTCTCTCTCTCTCTCTCTCCCCCCTCCCCTCTCCTCTCCCCTAGTGAGCGGAGAATCAGATTTGACCACTACCTGATCCCCTTCACCCTGTATGAGTTGGGTCTACTCTACAAACAACAGGGGGACTTCATCAAGGCCACACGATACATAGAGAACGCCAAGTAAGTCTGTCCGCATGGCTCCCTATTCAGTACATAGAGAACGCCAAGTAAGTCTGTCCGCATGGCTCCCTATTCAGTACATAGAGAACGCCAAGTAAGTCTGTCCGCATGGCTCCCTATTCAGTACATAGAGAACGCCAAGTAAGTCTGTCCGCATGGCTCCCTATTCAGTACATAGAGAACGCCAAGTAAGTCTGTCCGCATGGCTCCCTATTCAGTACATAGAGAACGCCAAGTAAGTCTGTCTGCATGGCTCCCTATTCAGTACATAGAGAACGCCAAGTAAGTCTGTCTGCATGGCTCCCTATTCAGTACATAGAGAACGCCAAGTAAGTCTGTCCGCATGGCTCCCTATTCAGTACATAGAGAACGCCAAGTAAGTCTGTCTGCATGGCTCCCTATTCAGTACATAGAGAACGCCAAGTAAGTCTGTCCGCATGGCTCCCTATTCAGTACATAGAGAACGCCAAGTAAGTCTGTCTGCATGGCTCCCTATTCAGTACATAGAGAACGCCAAGTAAGTCTGTCCGCATGGCTCCCTATTCAGTACATAGAGAACGCCAAGTAAGTCTGTCTGCATGGCTCCCTATTCAGTACATAGAGAACGCCAAGTAAGTCTGTCTGCATGGCTCCCTATTCAGTACATAGAGAACGCCAAGTAAGTCTGTCCGCATGGCTCCCTATTCAGTACATAGAGAACGCCAAGTAAGTCTGTCCGCATGGCTCCCTATTCAGTACACTACATAGGGAATAGTAAGTCTGTCCTATTCAGTACACTACATAGGGAATAGTAAGTCTGTCCTATTCAGTACACTACATAGGGAATAGTAAGTCTGTCCTATTCAGTACACTACATAGGGAATAGGTTGTAGTACTTATTTAAAAAGGAGCTGTATAGGGAGAAGGGTGTCGTTTTGGGCCGCAGCCTGGATCACATGTAGCAGACACTTCTATCCAGAGCCACGGTCTGTATACGTTCGACATATGGAAGTCACTATTTTACCTTTATTTAACTAGTCAGTTAAGAACAAATTATTATTTACAATGACAGCCTAGGAACATTGGGTTAACTGCCTTGTTCAGAGGGCAGAACGATTTTTACCTTGTCAGGCTACCATACAGGCTACCATACAGCCTCTACACTCTAACCACTAGGCTACCATACCACCTCTACACTCTAACCACTAGGCTACCCTACCGCCTCTACACTCTAACCACTAGGCTACCATACCGCCTCTACACTCTAACCACTAGGCTACCATACCACCTCTACACTCTAACCACTAGGCTACCATACCACCTCTACACTCTAACCACTAGGCTACCCTACCACCTCTACACTCTAACCACTAGGCTACCATACCGCCTCTACACTCTAACCACTAGGCTACCATACCGCCTCTACACTCTAACCACTAGGCTACCCTACCGCCTCTACACTCTAACCACTAGGCTACCCTACCGCCTCTACACTCTAACCACTAGGCTACCCTACCGCCTCTACACTCTAACCACTAGGCTACCATACCGCCTCTACACTCTAACCACTAGGCTACCCTACCGCCTCTACACTCTAACCACTAGGCTACCATACCGCCTCTACACTCTAACCACTAGGCTACCCTACCGCCTCTACACTCTAACCACTAGGCTACTACCCTACCGCCTCTACACTCTAACCACTAGGCTACCATACCGCCTCTACACTCTAACCACTAGGCTACCCTACCGCCTCTACACTCTAACCACTAGGCTACCATACCACCTCTACACTCTAACCACTAGGCTACCCTACCACCTCTACACTCTAACCACTAGGCTACCATACCGCCTCTACACTCTAACCACTAGGCTACCCTACCGCCTCTACACTCTAACCACTAGGCTACCATACCCCCTCTACACTCTAACCACTAGGCTACCCTACTGCCTCTACACTCTAACCACTAGGCTACCATACCGCCTCTACACTCTAACCACTAGGCTACCCTGCCCCCTCTACACTCTAACCACTAGGCTACCCTGCCTCCTCTACACTCTAACCACTAGGCTACCCTGCCCCCTCTACACTCTAACCACTAGGCTACCCTACCGCCTCTACACTCTAACCACTAGGCTACCATACCGCCTCTACACTCTAACCACTAGGCTACCCTACCGCCTCTACACTCTAACCACTAGGCTACCATACCGCCTCTACACTCTAACCACTAGGCTACCCTACCGCCTCTACACTCTAACCACTAGGCTACCCTACCGCCTCTACACTCTAACCACTAGGCTACCATACCGCCTCTACACTCTAACCACTAGGCTACCCTACCGCCTCTACACTCTAACCACTAGGCTACCCTACCGCCTCTACACTCTAACCACTAGGCTACCATACCGCCTCTACACTCTAACCACTAGGCTACCATACCGCCTCTACACTCTAACCACTAGGCTACCCTACCGCCTCTACACTCTAACCACTAGGCTACCATACCACCTCTACACTCTAACCACTAGGCTACCCTACCACCTCTACACTCTAACCACTAGGCTACCATACCGCCTCTACACTCTAACCACTAGGCTACCCTACCGCCTCTACACTCTAACCACTAGGCTACCATACCCCCTCTACACTCTAACCACTAGGCTACCCTACTGCCTCTACACTCTAACCACTAGGCTACCATACCGCCTCTACACTCTAACCACTAGGCTACCCTGCCCCCTCTACACTCTAACCACTAGGCTACCCTGCCTCCTCTACACTCTAACCACTAGGCTACCCTGCCCCCTCTACACTCTAACCACTAGGCTACCCTGCCTCCTCTACACTCTAACCACTAGGCTACCCTACCACCTCTACACTCTAACCACTAGGCTACCATACCGCCTCTACACTCTAACCACTAGGCTACGCTGCCGGCGACGCAAGCGTCATGCTCTACCATCTGAGATACAGACGCCCACGTTCTTCTGTTAGTTACACTAATATTGTAATACAATACTGTGTGTGTGTGCGTGTGTTTGTCTGTGTGTGACTAGGTTGAACTACAAGGACTACTCCATGGAGTCCAGGCTTCACTTCCGGATCCACGCAGCTCTCAACAGTCTCAAGGGATCGCCTGTCAGCACACCATAACTACAGCCCAACTACAGCCCAACTACAGCCCAACTACAATCAGACTACAACCGATTTTACACCATAACTACAGCCCAACTACAATCGATTTTACACCATAACTACAGCCCAACTACAATCGATTTTACACCAAAACTACAGTCCAACTACTAGAATCAGACTACATCATAATTAGACAAACTCTCCAATCAACACGCTAGGACCACAACGCGCTAGGACCACAACGCGCTAGGACCACAACGCGCTAGGACCACAACGCGCTAGGACCACAACGCGCTAGGACCACAACGCGCTAGGACTACAACACACTAGGACTACAACCCCCAAGCTACACTCTGACAACTTTTTAAATAAACCCCAACAAAAAGAAAGGAAGTTATTCTTCGTATAATTAATTAAAATGCCTTTTATTTGTATGGAATGTTCAATAGAAACAAAGTTGTAAAAATCCGACGCGTTTCGGCTGCATGGCCTTCGTCAGGCAGTACAAATAAATAATACAATGTCCTCTTTTAAACAGTTTTTCCAATTGGCCCTGGTCACAATATCAAGTACTAATGAAAGTGTGTGTGTGTACTGTATATAGTATGGAAAATATACAATATTGTCTGGTAATAATGACTATGTACGTATATGAAGGATGTACACTCCCCTACGTATTTATCTGGACAGTTAAAACGTTTAGTCTGTAATACTCCAGCGTTTTGGATTTGAGAGGAGGAGGAGGGGAGGGGAGAGGAGAGGAGGAGGAGGGGAGAGGAGGAGGAGGAGGGGAGAGGAGGAGGGGGAGAGGGGAGAGGAGGGGGGAGAGGGAGAGAGGAGGGGGAGAGGGGAGAGAGGAGGGAGGAGAGAGAGGAGGGGGAGGAGAGAGAGGAGGGGGAGAGGAGGAGGAGGGGGAGAGGAGGGGGAGAGGGAGGAGGAGGAGGAGAGGAGAGAGGAGGGGGAGAGGGGGGGGGAGAGGGAGAGAGGAGGAGGAGAGAGGAGGGGGAGAAGGAGGGGGAGAGGGAGAGAGGAGAGGGGAGGAGGGGGGAGGAGAAGGAGGGGAGAGAGGGAGAGGGAGGGGAGGAGGAGGGGGAGGGGGGGAGGAGAGAGGAGGGGGAGAGGGAGAGAGGGAGAGGGGAGGGGAGGAGGAGGGGGGAGAGGAAGAGGGGGAGGGGGAGGAGAGGAGGGGGGAGGGAGAGGAGGGAGGGGAGGAAAGAGGAGATTTGAGATCCAAGAGGTTTTATGAGGTGACAGAATGGCCCCCTTTTTATTAGAGGGTGTTTTCATACATGTCTGTTTTTACCGTTCAGAAATGAAATGCGCTTTATGTATCTAGTCCCCCTATTTGAAGGTTTGATAAGTAGGCTATTTGGACAAATTCACTTACAGTTCATGACATTTTTGTCAAAGGTTTAGTATTTTGGTACCATATTCATAGCACACATTGACCACTAAGCTTGTGTGACTACAAACCTGTTGGATGCATTTGCAGTTTGTTTTGTATTATGATGTGCCCAATAGAAATTAATGGATGAATAATGATGAGTTTAAATATAGTACAACCCCCCCCCCCCCCCCCCAAAAATGCTAACCTCCCCTGTTATTAGTAATGGTGAGAGATTAGCAAAAATGCTAACCTCCCTTGTTATTAGTAATGGTGAGAGATTAGCATTTCTCCCTGTTATTGGTAATGGTGAGAGATTAGCAAAAATGCTAACCTCCCTTGTTATTAGTAATGGTGAGAGATTAGCATTTCTCCCTGTTACTGGTAATGGTGAGAGATTAGCATTTCTCCCTGTTATTGGTAATGGTGAGAGATTTAGCATTTCTCCCTGTTACTGGTAATGGTGAGAGGTTCGCATTCATTCATGATTATCTGTAGTCATGGTAACATCCACATGAATGTAGAAGTGTTTAGAAACATATTCTATTCTTATTTAAGTGACTCTAAAAAGACAATACATTATTTACCATTAATTTGCTGTTGGGCATAAAATTAACTGAAATACAAGTAAACATTTGATCACAAATCCCAAAAAGCTGGAGTATAAATCAAATCAAATGTTATTGGTCACATACACATGGTTAACAGATGTTATTGGTCACATGGTTAACAGATGTTATTGGTCACATGGTTAACAGATGTTATTGGTCACATGGTTAGTAGATGTTATTGGTCACATGGTTAACAGATGTTATTGGTCACATGGTTAACAGATGTTATTGGTCACATGGTTAACAGATGTTATTGGTCACATGGTTAGCAGATGTTATTGGTCACATGGTTAACAGATGTTATTGGTCACATGGTTAACAGATTGTTATTGGTCACATGGTTAACAGATGTTATTGGTCACATGGTTAACAGATGTTATTGGTCACATGGTTAACAGATGTTATTGGTCACATGGTTAACAGATGTTATTGGTCACATGGTTAACAGATTGTTATTGGTCACATGGTTAACAGATGTTATTGGTCACATGGTTAGCAGATGTTATTGGTCACATGGTTAACAGATGTTAATGGTCACATGGTTAACAGATGTTATTGGTCACATGGTTAACAGATGTTATTGGTCACATGGTTAACAGATGTTATTGGTCACATGGTTAACAGATGTTATTGGTCACATGGTTAGCAGATGTTATTGGTCACATGGTTAACAGATGTTATTGGTCACATGGTTAACAGATGTTAATGCGAGTGTAGCGAAATGCTTGTGCTTCTAGTTCCGACAATGCAGTAATAACCAACAAGTAATCTAACTAACAATTCCAAACTACTACCTTATACACACAAGTGTAAAGGAATGAAGAATATGTACATAAAGATATATGAATGAGTGATGGTACAGAACGGCATAGGCAAGATGCAGTAGATGGTATTGAGTGCAGTATATACATGTGAGATGATTAATGTAGGGTATGTAAACATTATATGAAGTGGCATTGTTTAAAGTGGCTAGTGATACATTTTTTCATTCAATTTTTACATTATTAAAGTGGCTAGTGATATATTCTACATAAATTCCCATTATTAAAATGGCTGGAGTTGAGTCAGTATGTTGGCAGCAGCCACTCAATGTTAGTGGTGGCTGTTTAACAGTCTGATGGCCTTGAGATAGAAGCTGTTTTTCAGTTTCTCGGTACCAGCTTTAATGCACCTGTACTGACCTCGCCTTCTGGATGATAGCGGGGTGAACAGGCAGTGCCTCGGGTGGTTATTGTCCTTGATGATCTTTATGGCCTTCCTGTGACATCGGGTGGTGTAGGTGTCCTGGAGGGCAGGTAGTTTGCCCCCGGTGATGCGTTGTGCAGACCTCACTACCCTCTGGAGAGCCTTACGGTTGTGGGCAGAGCAGTTGCCGTACCAGGCGATGATACAGCAAGATCAGGATGCTCTCGATTGTGAATCTAGAAGTTTGTGAGTGCTTTTGGTGACAAGCTGAATTTCTTCAGCCCCCTGAGGTTGAAGAGGCGCTGCTGCGCCTTCTTCACGATGCTGTCTGTGTGGGTGGACCAATTCAGTTTGTCCGTGATGTGTACGCTGAGGAACTTAAAACTTACTACCCTCTCCACTACTGTTCCATCGATGTGGATAGGGGGTGTTCCTCTGCTGTTTCCTGAAGTCCACGTTCATCTCCTTTGTTTTGTTTACGTTGGGTGTGAGGTTATTTTCCTGACACCACACTCCGAGCGCCCTCACCTCCTCCCTGTAGGCCATCTCGTCGTTGTTGGTAATCAAGCCTACCACTGTAGTGTCGTCCGCAAACTTGATTATTGAGTTGGAGGCGTGCATGGCCACGCAGTCGTGGGTGAACAGGGAGTACAGGAGAGGGCTCAGAACGCACCCTTGTGGGGCCCCAGTGTTGAGGATCAGCGGGGTGGAGATGTTGTTACCTACCCTCACCACCTGGGGGCGGCCCGTCAGGAAGTCCAGGACCCAGTTGCGCAGAGCGGGGTGTCTCGAGCTTGATGACGAGCCAAAATAAATGTTTACACTGAACAAAAATATAAACGCAACGATTTCGAAGAGTTACAGTTTCATATAAGGAAATCAGTCAATTGATTGAAATGAATTAGACCCTAATCTATGGATTTCACGTGACTGGGCATACAGATATGAATCTGTTGGTCACAAATTAATTAGACCCTAATCTATGGATTTCACGTGACTGGGCATACAGATCTGAATCTGTTGGTCACAGATTAATTAGACCCTAATCTATGGATTTCGCGTGACTGGGCATACAGATATGAATCTGTTGGTCACAGATAGCGCAGCTTCCCGGAGGTGGTTTCAAACAGTTTGTGCAGAAATTCTTCAATTGTGAAAACCCACCGTTTCATCAGCTGTCCGGATGGCTGGTCTCAGACGATCCCACAGGTGAAGAAGCCGGATGTGGAGGTCCTGGGTTACACGTGGTCTGCGGTCGTGAGGCCGGTTGGACGTACTGACAAGTTCTCTAAAACGACGGCTTATGGTAGAGAAATTAACATTCAATTCTCTGGCAACATCTCTGGTGGACATTCGAATCTGCAGTCAGCATGCCAATTGCAGGCTCCCTCAAAACTTGAGACATCTGTGGCATTGTGTTGTGTCACATTTTAGAGTGGCCTTTTATTGTCCCCAGCACAAGGTGCACCTGTGTAATGATCATGCTGTTTAATCAGCTTCTTGATATGCCACACCTGACAGGTGGATGGATTATCTTGGCAAAGGAGAAATGTTCACTAACACGGATGTAAACAAATTTGTGCACAAAATATGAGAGAAATAAGCTTTTTGTACATATGGGAAATATATATTGTGATATTTTATTTCAGCTCATGAAACACTTTACATGTTGTGTTTATATATTTTGGTTCAGTGTAGGTTCACTGTCCAAATAGAGAGAGTTTCTATAGGTCTGACATGGTATAGAACAGCACTTCAAGGAAAGCAGTGGAGATGTTTTGTCAGACTATATTTCTGTTAGTTGGTTAGTTAGTAGTTGTGTAATTTGAATATAAATAAATATATTCTCACCACTGCCAAAGAGAGACTGGTATCATATTCACTATATAATACACTACTATGGGTTTCACTATATAGTACACTATATAATACACTACTATGGGTTTCCCTATATAATACACTACTATGGGTTACACTGGGGTTTCCCTATATAATACACTACTATGGGTTTCCCTATATAATACACTACTATGGGTTACACTATATAATACACTACTATGGGTTTCCCTATATAGTACACTATATAATACACTACTATGGGTTTCACTATATAATACACTACTATGGGTTTCCCTATATAATACACTACTATGGGTTTCACTATATAATACACTACTATGGGTTTCCCTATATAGTACACTATATAATACAGTACTATGGGTTTCCCTATATAATACACTACTATGGGTTACACTATATAGTACACTACTATGGGTTTCACTATATAACACACTACTATGGGTTTCACTATATAGTACACTATATAATACACTACTATGGGTTTCACTATATAATACACTATATAATACACTACTATGGGTTTCCCTATATAGTACACTACTATGGGTTTCCCTATATAGTACACTACTATGGGTTTCCCTATATAGTACACTATATAATACACTACTATGGGTTTCACTATATAGTACACAACTATGGGTTTCACTATATAGTACACTATATAATACACTACTATGGGTTTCCCTATATAATACACTACTATGGGTTTCCCTATATAATACACTATATAATACACTACTATGGGTTTCACTATATAGTACACTACTATGGGTTTCCCTATATAGTACACTATATAATACACTACTATGGGTTTCCCTATATAATACACTACTATGAGTTTCCCTATATAATACACTACTATGGGTTTCCCTATATAGTACACTATATAATACACTACTATGGGTTTCCCTATATAATACACTACTATGGGTTTCCCTATATAGTACACTATATAATACACTACTATGGGTTTCACTATATAATACACTACTATGGGTTTCCCTATATAGTACACTATATAATACACTACTATGGGTTTCCCTATATAGTACACTATATAATACACTACTCTGGGTTTCCCTATATAGTACACTATATAATACACTATTATGGGTTTCCCTATATAGTACACTATATAATACACTATTATGGGTTTCCCTATATAGTACACTATATAATACACTATTATGGGTTTCCCTATATAGTACACTATATAATACACTACTATGGGTTTCCCTATATAATACACTACTATGGGTTACACTATATAACACACTACTATGGGTTTCACTATATAGTACACTATATAATACACTACTATGGGTTTCACTATATAGTACACTACTATGGGTTTCCCTATATAATACACTACTATGGGTTTCCCTATATAGTACACTATATAATACACTACTATGGGTTTCCCTATATAATACACTACTATGGGTTTCCCTATATAATACACTACTATGAGTTTCCCTATATAATACACTACTATGGGTTTCCCTATATAATACACTACTATGGGTTACACTATATAACACACTACTATGGGTTTCACTATATAGTACACTATATAATACACTACTATGGGTTTCCCTATATAGTACACTATATAATACACTACTATGGGTTTCCCTATATAGTACACTATATAATACACTACTATGGGTTTCCCTATATAGTACACTATATAATACACTACTATGGGTTTCCCTATATAATACACTACTATGAGTTTCCCTATATAATACACTACTATGGGTTTCCCTATATAATACACTACTATGGGTTACACTATATAACACACTACTATGGGTTTCCCTATATAGTACACTATATAATACACCACTATGGGTTTCCCTATATAGTACACTATATAATACACTACTATGAGTTTCCCTATATAATACACTACTATGGGTTTCCCTATATAGTACACTATATAATACACTACTATGGGTTTCCCTATATAATACACTACTATGAGTTTCCCTATATAGTACACTACTATGGGTTTCCCTATATAGTACACTATATAATACACTACTATGGGTTTCCCTATATAATACACTACTATGGGTTTCACTATATAGTACACTACTATGGGTTTCCGTATATAACAAACTACTATGAGTTTCCTATATAGTACACTATATAATACACTACTATGGGTTTCCTATATAGTACACTATATAATACACTACTATGGGTTTCCTATATAGTACACTATATAATACACTACTATGGGTTTCCCTATATAGTACACTATATAATACACTACTATGGAGTTCCCTATATAATACACTACTATGGGTTTCCCTATATAGTACACTATATAATACACTACTATGGGTTTCCCTATATAGTACACTACTATGGGTTTCCTATATAGTACACTATATAATACACTACTATGGGTTTCCCTATATAATACACTACTATGGGTTTCCCTATATATTACACTACTATGGAGTTCCCTATATAGTACACTATATAATACACTACTATGGGTTTCCCTATATAATACACTACTATGGGTTTCCCTATATAATACACTACTATGGGTTTCCCTATATAGTACACTATATAATACACTACTATGGGTTTCCCTATATAATACACTACTATGGGTTTCCCTATATAATACACTACTATGGGTTTCCCTATATAGTACACTATATAATACACTACTATGGGTTTCCCTATATAACACACTACTATGGGTTACACTATATAATACACTACTATGGGTTTCACTATATAGTACACTACTATGGGTTTCCCTATATAACACACTACTATGGGTTTCCCTATATAATACACTATATAATACACTACTATGGGTTTCCCTATATAATACACTACTATGGGTTTCCCTATATAGTACACTATATAATACACTACTATGGGTTTCCCTATATAACACACTACTATGGGTTACACTATATAATACACTACTATGGGTTTCCCTATATAGTACACTACTATGGGTTTCCCTATATAGTACACTATATAATACACTACTATGGGTTTCCCTATATAATACACTACTATGGGTTTCCCTATATAATACACTACTATGGGTTACACTATATAATACACTACTATGGGTTTCCCTATATAATACACTACTATGGGTTTCCCTATATAACACACTACTATGGGTTACACTATATAATACACTACTATGGGTTTCCCTATATAATACACTACTATGGGTTACACTATATAATACACTACTATGGGTTTCACTATATAGTACACTACTATGGGTTTCCCTATATAATACACTACTATTGGTTACACTATATAGTACACTATATAATACACTACTATGGGTTACACTATATAGTACACTACTATGGGTTTCCCTATATAATACACTACTATGGGTTCCCCTATATAATACACTACTATGGGTTTCCTATATAGTACACTATATAATACACTACTATGGGTTTCCCTATATAATACACTACTATGGGTTACACTATATAATACACTACTATGGGTTTCCCTATATAATACACTACTATGGGTTTCCTATATAACACACTACTATGGGTTACACTATATAATACACTACTATGGGTTTCACTATATAGTACACTACTATGGGTTTCCCTATATAATACACTACTATGGGTTTCCCTATAGTACACTACTATGGGTTTCCCTATATAGTACACTATATAATACACTACTATGGGTTTCCCTATATAATACACTACTATGGGTTACACTATATAATACACTACTATGGGTTTCCCTATATAATACACTACTATGGGTTTCCCTATATAACACACTACTATGGGTTACACTATATAATACACTACTATGGGTTTCACTATATAGTACACTACTATGGGTTTCCCTATATAATACACTACTATGGGTTTCCCTATATAGTACACTATATAATACACTACTATGGGTTTCCCTATATAATACACTACTATGGGTTACACTATATAATACACTACTATGGGTTTCACTATATAGTACACTACTATGGGTTTCCCTATATAATACACTACTATTGGTTACACTATATAGTACACTATATAATACACTACTATGGGTTACACTATATAGTACACTACTATGGGTTTCCCTATATAATACACTACTATGGGTTACACTATATAATACACTACTATGGGTTTCACTATATAGTACACTACTATGGGTCTCCCTATATAATACACTACTCTGGGTTACACTATATAGTACACTATATAATACACTACTATGGGTTTCACTATATAGTACACTACTATGGGTTTCCCTATATAATACACTACTATGGGTTACACTATATAATACACTACTATGGGTTTCACTATATAGTACACTACTATGGGTTTCCCTATATAATACACTACTATGGGTTACACTATATAGTACACTATATAATACACGACTATGGGTTTCACTATATAGTACACTACTATGGGTTTCCCGATATAGTACACTATATAATACACTACTATGGGTTTCACTATATAATACACTACTATGGGTTTCACTATATAGTACACTATATAATACACTACTATGGGTTTCACTATATAGTACACTATATAATACACTACTATGGGTTTCCTATATAGTACACTATATAATACAATACTATGGGTTTCACTATATAGTACACTATATAATACACTACTATGAGTTTCCCTATATAATACACTACTATGGGTTTCCCTATATAATACACTATATAATACACTACTATGAGTTTCCCTATATAGCACACTATATAATACACTACTATGGGTTTCCCTATATAGTACACTATATAATACACTACTATGGGTTTCCCTATATAGTACACTATATAATACACTACTATGGGTTTCCCTATACAATACACTACTATGGGTTTCCCTATATAGTACACTATATAATACACTACTATGGATTTCCCTATATAGTACACTATATAATACACTACTATGGGTTACACTATATAATACACTACTATGGGTTTCCCTATATAGTACACTATATAATACACTACTATGGGTTTCCCTATACAATACACTACTATGGGTTTCCCTATATAGTACACCATATAATACACTACTATGGGTTTCCCTATATAATACACTACTATGGGTTTCCCTATATAATACACTACTATGGGTTTCCCTATATAATACACTACTATGGGTTTCCCTATATAGTACACTACTATGGGTTTCCCTATATAGTACACTATATAATACACTACTATGGGTTTCCCTATATAGTACACTATATAATACACTATGATGGGTTTCCCTATATAGTACACTATATAATACACTACTATGGGTTTACATTTAACATTACATTTAAGTCATTTAGCAGACGCTCTTATCCAGAGCGACTTACAAATTGGTGCATTCACCTTATGACCTCCAGTGGAACAGTAGTGCATCTAAATCTTTTCAGGGGGAGGGGGGGGTGAGAGGGATTACTTTATCCTATATAATACACTACTATGGGTTACACTATATAACACACTACTATGGGTTACACTATATAGTACACTATATAATACACTACTATGGGTTTCACTATATAGTACACTATATAATACACTACTATGGGTTTCCCTATATAGTACACTATATAATACACTACTATGGGTTTCCCTATATAATACACTACTATGGGTTTCCCTATATAATACACTACTATGAGTTTCCCTATATAATACACTACTATGGGTTTCCCTATATAGTACACTATATAATACACTACTATGGGTTTCCCTATATAATACACTACTATGAGTTTCCCTATATAATACACTATTATGGGTTTCCTATATAGTACACTATATAATACACTACTATGGGTTTCCCTATATAATACACTACTATGGGTTACACTATATAACACACTACTATGGGTTTCACTATATAGTACACTATATAATACACTACTATGGGTTTCCCTATATAGTACACTATATAATACACTACTATGGGTTTCCCTATATAGTACACTATATAATACACTACTATGAGTTTCCCTATATAATACGCTACTATGGGTTTCCCTATATAGTACACTATATAATACACTACTATGGGTTTCCCTATATAATACACTACTATGAGTTTCCCTATATAGTACACTACTATGGGTTTCCCTATATAATACACTACTATGGGTTACACTATATAACACACTACTATGGGTTTCACTATATAGTACACTATATAATACACTACTATGGGTTTCCCTATATAATACACTACTATGGGTTTCACTATATAGTACACTACTATGGGTTTCCCTATATAGTACACTATATAATACACTACTATGGGTTTCCCTATATAGTACACTATATAATACACTACTATGGGTTTCCCTATATAATACACTACTATGAGTTTCCCTATATAGTACACTACTATGGGTTTCCCTATATAATACACTACTATGGGTTACACTATATAACACACTACTATGGGTTTCACTATATAGTACACTATATAATACACTACTATGGGTTTCCCTATATAATACACTACTATGGGTTTCACTATATAGTACACTACTATGGGTTTCCCTATATAGTACACTATATAATACACTACTATGGGTTTCCCTATATAATACACTACTATGAGTTTCCCTATATAATACACTACTATGGGTTTCCCTATATAATACACTACTATGGGTTACACTATATAATACACTACTATGGGTTTCACTATATAATACACTACTATGGGTTTCCCTATATAGTACACTACTATGGGTTTCCCTATATAGTACACTATATAATACACTACTATGGGTTTCCCTATATAATACACTACTATGGGTTTCCCTATATAATACACTACTATGGGTTACACTATATAATACACTACTATGGGTTTCCCTATATAATACACTACTATGGGTTTCCCTATATAACACACTACTATGGGTTACACTATATAATACACTACTATGGGTTTCCCTATATAATACACTACTATGGGTTACACTATATAATACACTACTATGGGTTTCACTATATAGTACACTACTATGGGTTTCCCTATATAATACACTACTATTGGTTACACTATATAGTACACTATATAATACACTACTATGGGTTACACTATATAGTACACTACTATGGGTTTCCCTATATAATACACTACTATGGGTTTCCCTATATAATACACTACTATGGGTTTCCCTATATAGTACACTATATAATACACTACTATGGGTTTCCCTATATAATACACTACTATGGGTTACACTATATAATACACTACTATGGGTTTCCCTATATAATACACTACTATGGGTTTCCCTATATAACACACTACTATGGGTTACACTATATAATACACTACTATGGGTTTCACTATATAGTACACTACTATGGGTTTCCCTATATAATACACTACTATGGGTTTCCCTATATAGTACACTACTATGGGTTTCCCTATATAGTACACTATATAATACACTACTATGGGTTTCCCTATATAATACACTACTATGGGTTACACTATATAATACACTACTATGGGTTTCCCTATATAATACACTACTATGGGTTTCCCTATATAACACACTACTATGGGTTACACTATATAATACACTACTATGGGTTTCACTATATAGTACACTACTATGGGTTTCCCTATATAATACACTACTATGGGTTTCCCTATATAGTACACTATATAATACACTACTATGGGTTTCCCTATATAATACACTACTATGGGTTACACTATATAATACACTACTATGGGTTTCACTATATAGTACACTACTATGGGTTTCCCTATATAATACACTACTATTGGTTACACTATATAGTACACTATATAATACACTACTATGGGTTACACTATATAGTACACTACTATGGGTTTCCCTATATAATACACTACTATGGGTTACACTATATAATACACTACTATGGGTTTCACTATATAGTACACTACTATGGGTCTCCTATATAATACACTACTCTGGGTTACACTATATAGTACACTATATAATACACTACTATGGGTTTCACTATATAGTACACTACTATGGGTTTCCCTATATAATACACTACTATGGGTTACACTATATAATACACTACTATGGGTTTCACTATATAGTACACTACTATGGGTTTCCCTATATAATACACTACTATGGGTTACACTATATAGTACACTATATAATACACGACTATGGGTTTCACTATATAGTACACTACTATGGGTTTTTTCCGATATAGTACACTATATAATACACTACTATGGGTTTCACTATATAATACACTACTATGGGTTTCACTATATAGTACACTATATAATACACTACTATGGGTTTCACTATATAGTACACTATATAATACACTACTATGGGTTTCCCTATATAGTACACTATATAATACACTACTATGGGTTTCACTATATAGTACACTATATAATACACTACTATGAGTTTCCCTATATAATACACTACTATGGGTTTCCCTATATAATACACTATATAATACACTACTATGAGTTTCCCTATATAGCACACTATATAATACACTACTATGGGTTTCCCTATATAGTACACTATATAATACACTACTATGGGTTTCCCTATATAGTACACTATATAATACACTACTATGGGTTTCCCTATACAATACACTACTATGGGTTTCCCTATATAGTACACTATATAATACACTACTATGGATTTCCCTATATAGTACACTATATAATACACTACTATGGGTTACACTATATAATACACTACTATGGGTTTCCCTATATAGTACACTATATAATACACTACTATGGGTTTCCCTATACAATACACTACTATGGGTTTCCCTATATAGTACACCATATAATACACTACTATGGGTTTCCCTATATAATACACTACTATGGGTTTCCTATATAATACACTACTATGGGTTTCCTATATAATACACTACTATGGGTTTCCTATATAGTACACTACTATGGGTTTCCTATATAGTACACTATATAATACACTACTATGGGTTTCCTATATAGTACACTATATAATACACTATGATGGGTTTCCTATATAGTACACTATATAATACACTACTATGGGTTTACATTTAACATTACATTTAAGTCATTTAGCAGACGCTCTTATCCAGAGCGACTTACAAATTGGTGCATTCACCTTATGACCTCCAGTGGAACAGTAGTGCATCTAAATCTTTTCAGGGGAAGGGGGGGGTGAGAGGGATTACTTTATCCTATATAATACACTACTATGGGTTACACTATATAACACACTACTATGGGTTACACTATATAGTACACTATATAATACACTACTATGGGTTTCACTATATAGTACACTATATAATACACTACTATGGGTTTCCCTATATAGTACACTATATAATACACTACTATGGGTTTCCCTATATAATACACTACTATGGGTTTCCCTATATAATACACTACTATGAGTTTCCCTATATAATACACTACTATGGGTTTCCCTATATAGTACACTATATAATACACTACTATGGGTTTCCCTATATAATACACTACTATGAGTTTCCCTATATAATACACTATTATGGGTTTCCCTATATAGTACACTATATAATACACTACTATGGGTTTCCCTATATAATACACTACTATGGGTTACACTATATAACACACTACTATGGGTTTCACTATATAGTACACTATATAATACACTACTATGGGTTTCCCTATATAGTACACTATATAATACACTACTATGGGTTTCCCTATATAGTACACTATATAATACACTACTATGAGTTTCCCTATATAATACGCTACTATGGGTTTCCCTATATAGTACACTATATAATACACTACTATGGGTTTCCCTATATAATACACTACTATGAGTTTCCCTATATAGTACACTACTATGGGTTTCCCTATATAATACACTACTATGGGTTACACTATATAACACACTACTATGGGTTTCACTATATAGTACACTATATAATACACTACTATGGGTTTCCCTATATAATACACTACTATGGGTTTCACTATATAGTACACTACTATGGGTTTCCCTATATAGTACACTATATAATACACTACTATGGGTTTCCCTATATAGTACACTATATAATACACTACTATGGGTTTCCCTATATAATACACTACTATGAGTTTCCCTATATAATACACTACTATGGGTTTCCCTATATAATACACTACTATGGGTTACACTATATAATACACTACTATGGGTTTCACTATATAATACACTACTATGGGTTTCCCTATATAGTACACTATATAATACACTACTATGGGTTTCACTATATAATACACTACTATGGGTTTCCCTATATAATACACTACTATGGGTTTCACTATATAATACACTACTATGGGTTTCCCTATATAGTACACTATATAATACACTACTATGGGTTTCACTATATAATACACTACTATGGGTTTCACTATATAGTACACTATATAATACACTACTATGGGTTTCCCTATATAATACACTACTATGGGTTTCCCTATATAATACACTATATAATACACTACTATGGGTTTCACTATATAATACACTACTATGGGTTTCACTATATAGTACACTATATAATACACTACTATGGGTTTCCCTATATAATACACTACTATGGGTTTCCCTATATAATACACTATATAATACACTACTATGGGTTTCACTATATAGTACACTACTATGGGTTTCCTATATAGTACACTATATAATACACTACTATGGGTTTCCTATATAATACACTACTATGGAGTTCCCTATATAGTACACTATATAATACACTACTATGGGTTTCACTATATAATACACTACTATGGGTTTCCCTATATAATACACTACTATGAGTTTCCCTATATAATACACTACTATGGGTTTCCCTATATAGTACACTATATAATACACTACTATGGGTTTCACTATATAGTACACTACTATGGGTTTCCCTATATAGTACACTATATAATACACTACTATGGGTTTCCCTATATAATACACTACTATGGAGTTCCCTATATAGTACACTATATAATACACTACTATGGGTTTCACTATATAATACACTACTATGGGTTTCCCTATATAATACACTACTATGAGTTTCCCTATATAATACACTACTATGGGTTTCCCTATATAGTACACTATATAATACACTACTATGGGTTTCCCTATATAATACACTACTATGGGTTTCCCTTATATAGTACACTATATAATACACTACTATGGGTTTCACTATATAATACACTACTATGGGTTTCCCTATATAGTACACTATATAATACACTACTATGGGTTTCCCTATATAGTACACTATATAATACACTACTCTGGGTTTCCCTATATAGTACACTATATAATACACTATTATGGGTTTCCCTATATAGTACACTATATAATACACTATTATGGGTTTCCCTATATAGTACACTATATAATACACTATTATGGGTTTCCCTATATAGTACACTATATAATACACTACTATGGGTTTCCCTATATAGTACACTATATAATACACTACTATGGGTTACACTATATAACACACTACTATGGGTTTCACTATATAGTACACTATATAATACACTACTATGGGTTTCACTATATAGTACACTACTATGGGTTTCCCTATATAATACACTACTATGGGTTTCCCTATATAGTACACTATATATTACACTACTATGGGTTTCCCTATATAATACACTACTATGGGTTTCCCTATATAATACACTACTATGAGTTTCCCTATATAATACACTACTATGGGTTTCCCTATATAATACACTACTATGGGTTACACTATATAACACACTACTATGGGTTTCACTATATAGTACACTATATAATACACTACTATGGGTTTCCCTATATAGTACACTATATAATACACTACTATGGGTTTCCCTATATAGTACACTATATAATACACTACTATGGGTTTCCCTATATAGTACACTATATAATACACTACTATGGGTTTCCCTATATAATACACTACTATGAGTTTCCCTATATAATACACTACTATGGGTTTCCCTATATAATACACTACTATGGGTTACACTATATAACACACTACTATGGGTTTCCCTATATAGTACACTATATAATACACCACTATGGGTTTCCCTATATAGTACACTATATAATACACTACTATGAGTTTCCCTATATAATACACTACTATGGGTTTCCCTATATAGTACACTATATAATACACTACTATGGGTTTCCCTATATAATACACTACTATGAGTTTCCCTATATAGTACACTACTATGGGTTTCCCTATATAGTACACTATATAATACACTACTATGGGTTTCCCTATATAATACACTACTATGGGTTTCACTATATAGTACACTACTATGGGTTTCCGTATATAACAAACTACTATGAGTTTCCCTATATAGTACACTATATAATACACTACTATGGGTTTCCCTATATAGTACACTATATAATACACTACTATGGGTTTCACTATATAGTACACTATATAATACACTACTATGAGTTTCCCTATATAATACACTACTATGGGTTTCCCTATATAATACACTATATAATACACTACTATGAGTTTCCCTATATAGCACACTATATAATACACTACTATGGGTTTCCCTATATAGTACACTATATAATACACTACTATGGGTTTCCCTATATAGTACACTATATAATACACTACTATGGGTTTCCCTATACAATACACTACTATGGGTTTCCCTATATAGTACACCATATAATACACTACTATGGGTTTCCCTATATAATACACTACTATGGGTTTCCTATATAATACACTACTATGGGTTTCCCTATATAATACACTACTATGGGTTTCCCTATATAGTACACTACTATGGGTTTCCCTATATAGTACACTATATAATACACTACTATGGGTTTCCCTATATAGTACACTATATAATACACTATGATGGGTTTCCCTATATAGTACACTATATAATACACTACTATGGGTTTCACTATATAATACACTACTATGGGTTACACTATATAACACACTACTATGGGTTACACTATATAGTACACTATATAATACACCTCTATGGGTTTCACTATATAGTACACTATATAATACACTACTATGGGTTTCCCTATATAGTACACTATATAATACACTACTATGGGTTTCCCTATATAATACACTACTATGGGTTTCCCTATATAATACACTACTATGAGTTTCCCTATATAATACACTACTATGGGTTTCCCTATATAGTACACTATATAATACACTACTATGGGTTTCCCTATATAATACACTACTATGAGTTTCCCTATATAATACACTATTATGGGTTTCCCTATATAGTACACTATATAATACACTACTATGGGTTTCCCTATATAATACACGACTATGGGTTACACTATATAACACACTACTATGGGTTTCACTATATAGTACACTATATAATACACTACTATGGGTTTCCTATATAGTACACTATATAATACACTACTATGGGTTTCCTATATAGTACACTATATAATACACTACTATGAGTTTCAATATATAATACACTACTATGGGTTTCACTATATAGTACACTATATAATACACTACTATGGGTTTCACTATATAGTACACTACTATGGGGTTTCCCTATATAATACACTACTATGGGTTTCCCTATATAGTACACTATATAATACACTACTATGGGTTTCCCTATATAATACACTACTATGGGTTTCCCTATATAATACACTACTATGAGTTTCCCTATATAATACACTACTATGGGTTTCCCTATATAATACACTACTATGGGTTACACTATATAACACACTACTATGGGTTTCACTATATAGTACACTATATAATACACTACTATGGGTTTCCCTATATAGTACACTATATAATACACTACTATGGGTTTCCCTATATAGTACACTATATAATACACTACTATGGGTTTCCCTATATAGTACACTATATAATACACTACTATGGGTTTCCCTATATAATACACTACTATGAGTTTCCCTATATAATACACTACTATGGGTTTCCCTATATAATACACTACTATGGGTTACACTATATAATACACTACTATGGGTTTCCCTATATAGTACACTATATAATACACTACTATGGGTTTCCCTATATAGTACACTATATAATACACTACTATGGGTTTCCCTATATAATACACTACTATGAGTTTCCCTATATAGTACACTACTATGGGTTTCCCTATATAGTACACTATATAATACACTACTATGGGTTTCCCTATATAATACACTACTATGGGTTTCACTATATAGTACACTACTATGGGTTTCCGTATATAACAAACTACTATGAGTTTCCCTATATAGTACACTATATAATACACTACTATGGGTTTCCCTATATAGTACACTATATAATACACTACTATGGGTTTCCCTATATAGTACACTATATAATACACTACTATGGGTTTCCCTATATAGTACACTATATAATACACTACTATGGAGTTCCCTATATAATACACTACTATGGGTTTCCCTATATAGTACACTATATAATACACTACTATGGGTTTCCCTATATAGTACACTACTATGGGTTTCCCTATATAGTACACTATATAATACACTACTATGGGTTTCCCTATATAATACACTACTATGGGTTTCCTATATATTACACTACTATGGAGTTCCCTATATAGTACACTATATAATACACTACTATGGGTTTCCCTATATAATACACTACTATGGGTTTCCCTATATAATACACTACTATGGGTTTCCCTATATAGTACACTATATAATACACTACTATGGGTTTCCCTATATAATACACTACTATGGGTTTCCCTATATAATACACTACTATGGGTTTCCCTATATAGTACACTATATAATACACTACTATGGGTTTCCCTATATAACACACTACTATGGGTTACACTATATAATACACTACTATGGGTTTCACTATATAGTACACTACTATGGGTTTCCCTATATAACACACTACTATGGGTTTCCCTATATAATACACTACTATGGGTTTCCCTATATAGTACACTATATAATACACTACTATGGGTTTCCCTATATAATACACTACTATGGGTTACACTATATAATACACTACTATGGGTTACACTATATAGTACACTACTATGGGTTTCCCTATATAATACACTACTATGGGTTACACTATATAATACACTACTATGGGTTTCACTATATAGTACACTACTATGGGTTTCCCTATATAACACACTACTATGGGTTTCCCAATATAATACACTACTATGGGTTTCCCTATATAGTACACTATATAATACACTACTATGGGTTTCCCTATATAATACACTACTATGGGTTACACTATATAATACACTACTATGGGTTTCCCTATATAATACACTACTATGGGTTTCCCTATATAACACACTACTATGGGTTACACTATATAATACACTACTATGGGTTTCACTATATAGTACACTACTATGGGTTTCCCTATATAATACACTACTATGGGTTACACTATATAATACACTACTATGGGTTTCACTATATAGTACACTACTATGGGTCTCCCTATATAATACACTACTATGGGTTACACTATATAGTACACTATATAATACACTACTATGGGTTTCACTATATAGTACACTACTATGGGTTTCCCTATATAGTACACTATATAATACACTACTATGGGTTTCCCTATACAATACACTACTATGGGTTTCCCTATATAGTACACCATATAATACACTACTATGGGTTTCCCTATATAATACACTACTATGGGTTTCCCTATATAATACACTACTATGGGTTTCCCTATATAATACACTACTATGGGTTTCCCTATATAGTACACTACTATGGGTTTCCCTATATAGTACACTATATAATACACTACTATGGGTTTCCCTATATAGTACACTATATAATACACTACTATGGGTTTCCCTATACAATACACTACTATGGGTTTCCCTATATAGTACACCATATAATACACTACTATGGGTTTCCCTATATAATACACTACTATGGGTTTCCCTATATAATACACTACTATGGGTTTCCCTATATAATACACTACTATGGGTTTCCCTATATAGTACACTACTATGGGTTTCCCTATATAGTACACTATATAATACACTACTATGGGTTTCCCTATATAGTACACTATATAATACACTATGATGGGTTTCCCTATATAGTACACTATATAATACACTACTATGGGTTTCACTATATAATACACTACTATGGGTTACACTATATAACACACTACTATGGGTTACACTATATAGTACACTATATAATACACTACTATGGGTTTCACTATATAGTACACTATATAATACACTACTATGGGTTTCCCTATATAGTACACTATATAATACACTACTATGGGTTTCCCTATATAATACACTACTATGGGTTTCCCTATATAATACACTACTATGAGTTTCCCTATATAATACACTACTATGGGTTTCCCTATATAGTACACTATATAATACACTACTATGGGTTTCCCTATATAATACACTACTATGAGTTTCCCTATATAATACACTATTATGGGTTTCCCTATATAGTACACTATATAATACACTACTATGGGTTTCCCTATATAATACACTACTATGGGTTACACTATATAACACACTACTATGGGTTTCACTATATAGTACACTATATAATACACTACTATGGGTTTCCCTATATAGTACACTATATAATACACTACTATGGGTTTCCCTATATAGTACACTATATAATACACTACTATGAGTTTCAATATATAATACACTACTATGGGTTTCACTATATAGTACACTATATAATACACTACTATGGGTTTCACTATATAGTACACTACTATGGGTTTCCCTATATAATACACTACTATGGGTTTCCCTATATAGTACACTATATAATACACTACTATGGGTTTCCCTATATAATACACTACTATGGGTTTCCCTATATAATACACTACTATGAGTTTCCCTATATAATACACTACTATGGGTTTCCCTATATAATACACTACTATGGGTTACACTATATAACACACTACTATGGGTTTCACTATATAGTACACTATATAATACACTACTATGGGTTTCCCTATATAGTACACTATATAATACACTACTATGGGTTTCCCTATATAGTACACTATATAATACACTACTATGGGTTTCCTATATAGTACACTATATAATACACTACTATGGGTTTCCTATATAATACACTACTATGAGTTTCCCTATATAATACACTACTATGGGTTTCCCTATATAATACACTACTATGGGTTACACTATATAACACACTACTATGGGTTTCCCTATATAGTACACTATATAATACACCACTATGGGTTTCCCTATATAGTACACTATATAATACACTACTATGAGTTTCCCTATATAATACACTACTATGGGTTTCCCTATATAGTACACTATATAATACACTACTATGGGTTTCCCTATATAATACACTACTATGAGTTTCCCTATATAGTACACTACTATGGGTTTCCCTATATAGTACACTATATAATACACTACTATGGGTTTCCCTATATAATACACTACTATGGGTTTCACTATATAGTACACTACTATGGGTTTCCGTATATAACAAACTACTATGAGTTTCCCTATATAGTACACTATATAATACACTACTATGGGTTTCCCTATATAGTACACTATATAATACACTACTATGGGTTTCCCTATATAGTACACTATATAATACACTACTATGGGTTTCCCTATATAGTACACTATATAATACACTACTATGGAGTTCCCTATATAATACACTACTATGGGTTTCCCTATATAGTACACTATATAATACACTACTATGGGTTTCCCTATATAGTACACTACTATGGGTTTCCCTATATAGTACACTATATAATACACTACTATGGGATTCCCTATATAATACACTACTATGGGTTTCCCTATATATTACACTACTATGGAGTTCCCTATATAGTACACTATATAATACACTACTATGGGTTTCCCTATATAATACACTACTATGGGTTTCCCTATATAATACACTACTATGGGTTTCCCTATATAGTACACTATATAATACACTACTATGGGTTTCCCTATATAATACACTACTATGGGTTTCCCTATATAATACACTACTATGGGTTTCCCTATATAGTACACTATATAATACACTACTATGGGTTTCCCTATATAACACACTACTATGGGTTACACTATATAATACACTACTATGGGTTTCACTATATAGTACACTACTATGGGTTTCCCTATATAACACACTACTATGGGTTTCCCTATATAATACACTACTATGGGTTTCCCTATATAGTACACTATATAATACACTACTATGGGTTTCCCTATATAATACACTACTATGGGTTACACTATATAATACACTACTATGGGTTTCCCTATATAATACACTACTATGGGTTTCCCTATATAACACACTACTATGGGTTACACTATATAATACACTACTATGGGTTTCCCTATATAATACACTACTATGGGTTACACTATATAATACACTACTATGGGTTTCACTATATAGTACACTACTATGGGTTTCCCTATATAATACACTACTATTGGTTACACTATATAGTACACTATATAATACACTACTATGGGTTACACTATATAGTACACTACTATGGGTTTCCCTATATAATACACTACTATGGGTTACACTATATAATACACTACTATGGGTTTCACTATATAGTACACTACTATGGGTTTCCCTATATAACACACTACTATGGGTTTCCCAATATAATACACTACTATGGGTTTCCCTATATAGTACACTATATAATACACTACTATGGGTTTCCCTATATAATACACTACTATGGGTTACACTATATAATACACTACTATGGGTGTCCCTATATAATACACTACTATGGGTTTCCCTATATAACACACTACTATGGGTTACACTATATAATACACTACTATGGGTTTCACTATATAGTACACTACTATGGGTTTCCCTATATAATACACTACTATGGGTTACACTATATAATACACTACTATGGGTTTCACTATATAGTACACTACTATGGGTCTCCCTATATAATACACTACTATGGGTTACACTATATAGTACACTATATAATACACTACTATGGGTTTCACTATATAGTACACTACTATGGGTTTCCCTATATAATACACTACTATGGGATACACTATATAATACACTACTATGGGTTTCACTATATAGTACACTACTATGGGTTTCCCTATATAATACACTACTATGGGTTACACTATATAGTACACTATATAATACACGACTATGGGTTTCACTATATAGTACACTACTATGGGTTTCCCGATATAGTACACTATATAATACACTACTATGGGTTTCACTATATAATACACTACTATGGGTTTCACTATATAGTACACTATATAATACACTACTATGGGTTTCACTATATAGTACACTATATAATACACTACTATGGGTTTCCCTATATAGTACACTATATAATACACTACTATGGGTTTCACTATATAGTACACTATATAATACACTACTATGAGTTTCCCTATATAATACACTACTATGGGTTTCCCTATATAATACACTATATAATACACTACTATGAGTTTCCCTATATAGCACACTATATAATACACTACTATGGGTTTCCCTATATAGTACACTATATAATACACTACTATGGGTTTCCCTATATAGTACACTATATAATACACTACTATGGATTTCCCTATATAGTACACTATATAATACACTACTATGGGTTACACTATATAATACACTACTATGGGTTTCCCTATATAGTACACTATATAATACACTACTATGGGTTTCCCTATACAATACACTACTATGGGTTTCCCTATATAGTACACCATATAATACACTACTATGGGTTTCCCTATATAATACACTACTATGGGTTTCCCTATATAATACACTACTATGGGTTTCCCTATATAATACACTACTATGGGTTTCCCTATATAGTACACTACTATGGGTTTCCCTATATAGTACACTATATAATACACTACTATGGGTTTCCCTATATAGTACACTATATAATACACTATGATGGGTTTCCCTATATAGTACACTATATAATACACTACTATGGGTTTCACTATATAATACACTACTATGGGTTACACTATATAACACACTACTATGGGTTACACTATATAGTACACTATATAATACACTACTATGGGTTTCACTATATAGTACACTATATAATACACTACTATGGGTTTCCCTATATAGTACACTATATAATACACTACTATGGGTTTCCCTATATAATACACTACTATGGGTTTCCCTATATAATACACTACTATGAGTTTCCCTATATAATACACTACTATGGGTTTCCCTATATAGTACACTATATAATACACTACTATGGGTTTCCCTATATAATACACTACTATGAGTTTCCCTATATAATACACTATTATGGGTTTCCCTATATAGTACACTATATAATACACTACTATGGGTTTCCCTATATAATACACTACTATGGGTTACACTATATAACACACTACTATGGGTTTCACTATATAGTACACTATATAATACACTACTATGGGTTTCCCTATATAGTACACTATATAATACACTACTATGGGTTTCCCTATATAGTACACTATATAATACACTACTATGAGTTTCAATATATAATACACTACTATGGGTTTCCCTATATAGTACACTATATAATACACTACTATGGGTTTCCCTATATAATACACTACTATGAGTTTCCCTATATAGTACACTACTATGGGTTTCCCTATATAATACACTACTATGGGTTACACTATATAACACACTACTATGGGTTTCACTATATAGTACACTATATAATACACTACTATGGGTTTCCCTATATAATACACTACTATGGGTTTCACTATATAGTACACTACTATGGGTTTCCCTATATAGTACACTATATAATACACTACTATGGGTTTCCCTATATAATACACTACTATGAGTTTCCCTATATAATACACTACTATGGGTTTCCCTATATAATACACTACTATGGGTTACACTATATAATACACTACTATGGGTTTCACTATATAATACACTACTATGGGTTTCCCTATATAGTACACTATATAATACACTACTATGGGTTTCACTATATAATACACTACTATGGGTTTCCCTATATAATACACTACTATGGGTTTCACTATATAATACACTACTATGGGTTTCCCTATATAGTACACTATATAATACACTACTATGGGTTTCACTATATAATACACTACTATGGGTTTCATTATATAGTACACTATATAATACACTACTATGGGTTTCCCTATATAATACACTACTATGGGTTTCCCTATATAATACACTATATAATACACTACTATGGGTTTCACTATATAATACACTACTATGGGTTTCACTATATAGTACACTATATAATACACTACTATGGGTTTCTATATAGTACTATATAATACACTACTATGGGTTTCCCTATAATACACTATATAATACACTACTATGGGTTTCACTATATAGTACACTACTATGGGTTTCCCTATATAGTACACTATATAATACACTACTATGGGTTTCCCTATATAATACACTACTATGGAGTTCCCTATATAGTACACTATATAATACACTACTATGGGTTTCACTTTATAATACACTACTATGGGTTTCCCTATATAATACACTACTATGAGTTTCCCTATATAATACACTACTATGGGTTTCCCTATATAGTACACTATATAATACACTACTATGGGTTTCCCTATATAATACACTACTATGGGTTTCCCTATATAGTACACTATATAATACACTACTATGGGTTTCCCTATATAGTACACTATATAATACACTACTATGGGTTTCCCTATATAGTACACTATATAATACACTACTCTGGGTTTCCCTATATAGTACACTATATAATACACTATTATGGGTTTCCCTATATAGTACACTATATAATACACTATTATGGGTTTCCCTATATAGTACACTATATAATACACTATTATGGGTTTCCCTATATAGTACACTATATAATACACTACTATGGGTTTCCCTATATAATACACTACTATGGGTTACACTATATAACACACTACTATGGGTTTCACCATATAGTACACTATATAATACACTACTATGGGTTTCACTATATAGTACACTACTATGGGTTTCCCTATATAATACACTACTATGGGTTTCCCTATATAGTACACTATATAATACACTACTATGGGTTTCCCTATATAATACACTACTATGGGTTTCCCTATATAATACACTACTATGAGTTTCCCTATATAATACACTACTATGGGTTTCCCTATATAATACACTACTATGGGTCACACTATATAACACACTACTATGGGTTTCACTATATAGTACACTATATAATACACTACTATGGGTTTCCCTATATAGTACACTATATAATACACTACTATGGGTTTCCCTATATAATACACTACTATGAGTTTCCCTATATAATACACTACTATGGGTTTCCCTATATAATACACTACTATGGGTTACACTATATAACACACTACTATGGGTTTCCCTATATAGTACACTATATAATACACCACTATGGGTTTCACCATATTGTACACTATATAATACACTACTATGAGTTTCCCTATAAAATACACTACTATGGGTTTCCCTATATAGTACACTATATAATACACTACTATGGGTTTCCCTATATAATACACTACTATGAGTTTCCCTATATAATACACTACTATGGGTTTCCTATATAATACACTACTATGGGTTACACTATATAATACACTACTATGGGTTTCACTATATAATACACTACTATGGGTTTCCTATATAGTACACTATATAATACACTACTATGGGTTTCACTATATAATACACTACTATGGGTTTCCCTATATAATACACTACTATGGGTTTCACTATATAATACACTACTATGGGTTTCCCTCTATAGTACACTATATAATACACTACTATGGGTTTCACTATATAATACACTACTATGGGTTTCACTATATAGTACACTATATAATACACTACTATGGGTTTCCCTATATAATACACTACTATGGGTTTCCCTATATAATACACTATATAATACACTACTATGGGTTTCACTATATAATACACTACTATGGGTTTCACTATATAGTACACTACTATGGGTTTCCCTATATAGTACACTATATAATACACTACTATGGGTTTCCCTATATAATACACTACTATGGGTTTCACTATATAGTACACTACTATGGGTTTCCGTATATAACAAACTACTATGAGTTTCCCTATATAGTACACTATATAATACACTACTATGGGTTTCCCTATATAGTACACTATATAATACACTACTATGGGTTTCCCTATATAGTACACTATATAATACACTACTATGGGTTTCCCTATATAGTACACTATATAATACACTACTATGGAGTTCCCTATATAATACACTACTATGAGTTTCAATGTATAATACACTACTATGGGTTTCCCTATATAGTACACTATATAATACACTACTATGGGTTTCCCTATATAATACACTACTATGAGTTTCCCTATATAGTACACTACTATGGGTTTCCCTATATAATACACTACTATGGGTTACACTATATAACACACTACTATGGGTTTCACTATATAGTACACTATATAATACACTACTATGGGTTTCCCTATATAATACACTACTATGGGTTTCACTATATAGTACACTACTATGGGTTTCCCTATATAGTACACTATATAATACACTACTATGGGTTTCCCTATATAATACACTACTATGAGTTTCCCTATATAATACACTACTATGGGTTTCCTATATAATACACTACTATGGGTTACACTATATAATACACTACTATGGGTTTCACTATATAATACACTACTATGGGTTTCCTATATAGTACACTATATAATACACTACTATGGGTTTCACTATATAATACACTACTATGGGTTTCCCTATATAATACACTACTATGGGTTTCACTATATAATACACTACTATGGGTTTCCCTATATAGTACACTATATAATACACTACTATGGGTTTCACTATATAATACACTACTATGGGTTTCATTATATAGTACACTATATAATACACTACTATGGGTTTCCCTATATAATACACTACTATGGGTTTCCCTATATAATACACTATATAATACACTACTATGGGTTTCACTATATAATACACTACTATGGGTTTCACTATATAGTACACTATATAATACACTACTATGGGTTTCCCTATATAATACACTACTATGGGTTTCCCTATATAATACACTATATAATACACTACTATGGGTTTCACTATATAGTACACTACTATGGGTTTCCCTATATAGTACACTATATAATACACTACTATGGGTTTCCCTATATAATACACTACTATGGAGTTCCCTATATAGTACACTATATAATACACTACTATGGGTTTCACTTTATAATACACTACTATGGGTTTCCCTATATAATACACTACTATGAGTTTCCCTATATAATACACTACTATGGGTTTCCCTATATAGTACACTATATAATACACTACTATGGGTTTCCCTATATAATACACTACTATGGGTTTCCCTATATAGTACACTATATAATACACTACTATGGGTTTCCCTATATAGTACACTATATAATACACTACTATGGGTTTCCCTATATAGTACACTATATAATACACTACTCTGGGTTTCCCTATATAGTACACTATATAATACACTATTATGGGTTTCCTATATAGTACACTATATAATACACTATTATGGGTTTCCCTATATAGTACACTATATAATACACTATTATGGGTTTCCCTATATAGTACACTATATAATACACTACTATGGGTTTCCCTATATAATACACTACTATGGGTTACACTATATAACACACTACTATGGGTTTCACCATATAGTACACTATATAATACACTACTATGGGTTTCACTATATAGTACACTACTATGGGTTTCCCTATATAATACACTACTATGGGTTTCCCTATATAGTACACTATATAATACACTACTATGGGTTTCCCTATATAATACACTACTATGGGTTTCCCTATATAATACACTACTATGAGTTTCCCTATATAATACACTACTATGGGTTTCCCTATATAATACACTACTATGGGTCACACTATATAACACACTACTATGGGTTTCACTATATAGTACACTATATAATACACTACTATGGGTTTCCCTATATAGTACACTATATAATACACTACTATGGGTTTCCCTATATAATACACTACTATGAGTTTCCCTATATAATACACTACTATGGGTTTCCCTATATAATACACTACTATGGGTTACACTATATAACACACTACTATGGGTTTCCCTATATAGTACACTATATAATACACCACTATGGGTTTCACCATATTGTACACTATATAATACACTACTATGAGTTTCCCTATAAAATACACTACTATGGGTTTCCCTATATAGTACACTATATAATACACTACTATGGGTTTCCCTATATAATACACTACTATGAGTTTCCCTATATAATACACTACTATGGGTTTCCCTATATAATACACTACTATGGGTTACACTATATAATACACTACTATGGGTTTCACTATATAATACACTACTATGGGTTTCCCTATATAGTACACTATATAATACACTACTATGGGTTTCACTATATAATACACTACTATGGGTTTCCCTATATAATACACTACTATGGGTTTCACTATATAATACACTACTATGGGTTTCCCTATATAGTACACTATATAATACACTACTATGGGTTTCACTATATAATACACTACTATGGGTTTCACTATATAGTACACTATATAATACACTACTATGGGTTTCCCTATATAATACACTACTATGGGTTTCCCTATATAATACACTATATAATACACTACTATGGGTTTCACTATATAATACACTACTATGGGTTTCACTATATAGTACACTACTATGGGTTTCCCTATATAGTACACTATATAATACACTACTATGGGTTTCCCTATATAATACACTACTATGGGTTTCACTATATAGTACACTACTATGGGTTTCCGTATATAACAAACTACTATGAGTTTCCCTATATAGTACACTATATAATACACTACTATGGGTTTCCCTATATAGTACACTATATAATACACTACTATGGGTTTCCCTATATAGTACACTATATAATACACTACTATGGGTTTCCCTATATAGTACACTATATAATACACTACTATGGAGTTCCCTATATAATACACTACTATGGGTTTCCCTATATAGTACACTATATAATACACTACTATGGGTTTCCCTATATAGTACACTACTATGGGTTTCCCTATATAGTACACTATATAATACACTACTATGGGTTTCCCTATATAATACACTACTATGGGTTTCCCTATATATTACACTACTATGGAGTTTCCTATATAGTACACTATATAATACACTACTATGGGTTTCCCTATATAGTACACTATATAATACACTACTATGGGTTTCACTATATAATACACTACTATGGGTTTCACTATATAGTACACTATATAATACACTACTATGGGTTTCCCTATATAATACACTACTATGGGTTTCCCTATATAATACACTATATAATACACTACTATGGGTTTCACTATATAATACACTACTATGGGTTTCCCTATATAATACTATATAATACACTACTATGGGTTTCCTATATAATACACTACTATGGAGTTCCCTATATAGTACACTATATAATACACTACTATGGGTTTCACTATATAATACACTACTATGGGTTTCCCTATATAATACACTACTATGAGTTTCCCTATATAATACACTACTATGGGTTTCCCTATATAGTACACTATATAATACACTACTATGGGTTTCCCTATATAGTACACTATATAATACACTACTCTGGGTTTCCCTATATAGTACACTATATAATACACTATTATGGGTTTCCCTATATAGTACACTATATAATACACTATTATGGGTTTCCCTATATAGTACACTATATAATACACTATTATGGGTTTCCCTATATAGTACACTATATAATACACTACTATGGGTTTCCCTATATAATACACTACTATGGGTTACACTATATAACACACTACTATGGGTTTCACCATATAGTACACTATATAATACACTACTATGGGGTTCACTATATAGTACACTACTATGGGTTTCCCTATATAATACACTACTATGGGTTTCCCTATATAGTACACTATATAATACACTACTATGGGTTTCCCTATATAATACACTACTATGGGTTTCCCTATATAATACACTACTATGAGTTTCCCTATATAATACACTACTATGGGTTTCCCTATATAATACACTACTATGGGTTACACTATATAACACACTACTATGGGTTTCACTATATAGTACACGATATAATACACTACTATGGGTTTCCCTATATAGTACACTATATAATACACTACTATGGGTTTCCCTATATAGTACACTATATAATACACTACTATGGGTTTCCCTATATAGTACACTATATAATACACTACTATGGGTTTCCCTATATAATACACTACTATGAGTTTCCCTATATAATACACTACTATGGGTTTCCCTATATAATACACTACTATGGGTTACACTATATAACACACTACTATGGGTTTCCCTATATAGTACACTATATTATACACCACTATGGGTTTCCCTATATAGTACACTATATAATACACTACTATGAGTTTCCCTATATAATACACTACTATGGGTTTCCCTATATAGTACACTATATAATACACTACTATGGGTTTCCCTATATAATACACTACTATGAGTTTCCCTATATAGTACACTACTATGGGTTTCCCTATATAGTACAGTATATAATACACTACTATGGGTTTCACTATATAGTACACTATATAATACACTACTATGGGTTTCCCTATATAGTACACTATATAATACACTACTATGGGTTTCCCTATATAGTACACTATATAATACACTACTATGGGTTTCCCTATATAGTACACTATATAATACACTACTATGGGTTTCCCTATATAATACACTACTATGAGTTTCCCTATATAATACACTACTATGGGTTTCCCTATATAATACACTACTATGGGTTACACTATATAACACACTACTATGGGTTTCCCTATATAGTACACTATATAATACACCACTATGGGTTTCACCATATTGTACACTATATAATACACTACTATGAGTTTCCCTATAAAATACACTACTATGGGTTTCCCTATATAGTACACTATATAATACACTACTATGGGTTTCCCTATATAATACACTACTATGAGTTTCCCTATATAGTACACTACTATGGGTTTCCCTATATAGTACACTATATAATACACTACTATGGGTTTCCCTATATAATACACTACTATGGGTTTCACTATATAGTACACTACTATGGGTTTCCGTATATAACAAACTACTATGAGTTTCCCTATATAGTACACTATATAATACACTACTATGGGTTTCCCTATATAGTACACTATATAATACACTACTATGGGTTTCCCTATATAGTACACTATATAATACACTACTATGGGTTTCCCTATATAGTACACTATATAATACACTACTATGGAGTTCCCTATATAATACACTACTATGGGTTTCCCTATATAGTACACTATATAATACACTACTATGGGTTTCCCTATATAGTACACTACTATGGGTTTCCCTATATAGTACACTATATAATACACTACTATGGGTTTCCCTATATAATACACTACTATGGGTTTCCCTATATATTACACTACTATGGAGTTCCTATATAGTACACTATATAATACACTACTATGGGTTTCCCTATATAGTACACTATATAATACACTACTATGGGTTTCACTATATAATACACTACTATGGGTTTCACTATATAGTACACTATATAATACACTACTATGGGTTTCCCTATATAATACACTACTATGGGTTTCCCTATATAATACACTATATAATACACTACTATGGGTTTCACTATATAGTACACTACTATGGGTTTCCCTATATAGTACACTATATAATACACTACTATGGGTTTCCCTATATAATACACTACTATGGAGTTCCCTATATAGTACACTATATAATACACTACTATGGGTTTCACTATATAATACACTACTATGGGTTTCCTTATAATACACTACTATGAGTTTCCTATATAATACACTACTATGGGTTTCCGTATATAGTACACTATATAATACACTACTATGGGTTTCCTATATAATACACTACTATGGGTTTCCCACTATATAATACACTACTATGGGTTTCACTATATAATACACTACTATGGGTTTCCTATATAGTACACTATATAATACACTACTATGGGTTTCCCTATAGTACTATATAATACACTACTCTGGGTTTCCCTATATAGTACACTATATAATACACTATTATGGGTTTCCCTATATAGTACACTATATAATACACTATTATGGGTTTCCCTATATAGTACACTATATAATACACTATTATGGGTTTCCCTATATAGTACACTATATAATACACTACTATGGGTTTCCCTATATAATACACTACTATGGGTTACACTATATAACACACTACTATGGGTTTCACCATATAGTACACTATATAATACACTACTATGGGTTTCACTATATAGTACACTACTATGGGTTTCCCTATATAATACACTACTATGGGTTTCCCTATATAGTACACTATATAATACACTACTATGGGTTTCCCTATATAATACACTACTATGGGTTTCCCTATATAATACACTACTATGAGTTTCCCTATATAATACACTACTATGGGTTTCCCTATATAATACACTACTATGGGTTACACTATATAACACACTACTATGGGTTTCACTATATAGTACACTATATAATACACTACTATGGGTTTCCCTATATAGTACACTATATAATACACTACTATGGGTTTCCCTATATAGTACACTATATAATACACTACTATGGGTTTCCCTATATAGTACACTATATAATACACTACTATGGGTTTCCCTATATAATACACTACTATGGGTTTCCCTATATAATACACTACTATGGGTTACACTATATAACACACTACTATGGGTTTCCCTATATAGTACACTATATAATACACCACTATGGGTTTCCTATATAGTACACTATATAATACACTACTATGAGTTTCCCTATATAATACACTACTATGGGTTTCCTATATAGTACACTATATAATACACTACTATGGGTTTCCTATATAATACACTACTGAGTTTCTATATAGTACACTACTATGGGTTTCCCTATATAGTACACTATATAATACACTACTATGGGTTTCCTATATAATACACAACTATGGGTTTCACTATATAGTACACTACTATGGGTTTCGTATATAACAAACTACTATGAGTTTCCTATATAGTACACTATATAATACACTACTATGGGTTTCCCTATATAATACACTATATATAATACACTACTATGGGTTTCCTATATAGTACACTATATAATACACTACTATGGGTTTCCCTATATAGTACACTATATAATACACTATATGGAGTTCCCTATATAATACACTACTATGGGTTTCCCTATATAGTACACTATATAATACACTACTATGGGTTTCCCTATATAGTACGCTACTATGGGTTTCCCTATATAGTACACTATATAATACACTACTATGGGTTTCCCTATATAATACACTACTATGGGTTTCCCTATATAACACACTACTATGGGTTACACTATATAATACACTACTATGGGTTTCACTATATAGTACACTACTATGGGTTTCCCTATATAATACACTACTATGGGTTTCCCTATATAGTACACTATATAATACACTACTATGGGTTTCCCTATATAATACACTACTATGGGTTACACTATATAATACACTACTATGGGTTACACTATATAGTACACTACTATGGGTTTCCCTATATAATACACTACTATGGGTTACACTATATAATACACTACTATGGGTTTCACTATATAGTACACTACTATGGGTTTCCCTATATAATACACTACTATGGGTTACACTATATAATACACTACTATGGGTTTCACTATATAATACACTACTATGGGTTACACTATATAGTACACTATATAATACACGACTATGGGTTTCACTATATAGTACACTACTATGGGTTTCCCGATATAGTACACTATATAATACACTACTATGGGTTTCACTATATAATACACTACTATGGGTTTCACTATATAGTACACTATATAATACACTACTATGGGTTTCACTATATAGTACACTATATAATACACTACTATGGGTTTCCCTATATAGTACACTATATAATACACTACTATGGGTTTCACTATATAGTACACTATATAATACACTACTATGGGTTTCCCAATACAATACACTACTATGGGTTTCCCTATATAGTACACTATATAATACACTACTATGGGTTTCCCTATATAATACACTACTATGGGTTTCCCTATATAGTACACTACTATGGGTTTCCCTATATAGTACACTACTATGGGTTTCCCTATATAGCACACTATATAATACACTACTATGGGTTTCCCTATATAATACACTATATAATACACTACTATGAGTTTCCCTATATAGTACACTATATAATACACTACTATGGGTTTCACTATATAGTACACTATATAACACACTACTATGGGTTTCACTATATAGTACACTATACAATACACTACTATGAGTTTCCCTATATAGCACACTATATAATACACTACTATGGGTTTCCCTATATAGTACACTATATAATACACTACTATGGGTTACACTATATAATACACTACTATGGGTTTCACTATATAGTACACTACTATGGGTTTCCCTATATAGTACACTATATAATACACTACTATGGGTTTCCCTATATAGTACACTATATAATACACTACTATGGGTTTCCCTATATAGTACACTATATAATACACTACTATGGGTTACACTATATAATACACTACTATGGGTTTCACTATATAGTACACTACTATGGGTTTCCCTATATAGTACACTATATAATACACTACTATGGGTTTCCCTATATAATACACTACTATGGGTTTCCCTATATAGTACACTACTATGGGTTTCCCTATATAGTACACTATATAATACACTACTATGGGTTTCCCTATATAGTAATTATATAATACACTATGATGGGTTTCCCTATATAGTACACTATATAATACACTACTATGGGTTTCACTATATAATACACTACTATGGGTTACACTATATAACACACTACTATGGGTTACACTATATAGTACACTATATAATACACTACTATGGGTTTCAGTATATTGTACACTATATAATACACTACTATGGGTTTCCCTATATAGTACACTATATAATACACTACTATGGGTTTCCCTATATAATACACTACTATGGGTTTCCCTATATAATACACTACTATGAGTTTCCCTATATAATACACTACTATGGGTTTCCCTATATAGTACACTATATAATACACTACTATGGGTTTCCCTATATAATACACTACTATGAGTTTCCCTATATAATACACTATTATGGGTTTCCCTATATAGTACACTATATAATACACTACTATGGGTTTCACTATATAATACACTACTATGGGTTTCCCTATATAATACACTACTATGGGTTACACTATATAACACACTACTATGGGTTTCACTATATAGTACACTATATAATACACTACTATGGGTTACACTATATAATACACTACTATGGGTTTCCCTATATAATACACTACTATGGGTTACACTATATAATACACTACTCTGGGTTTCCCTATATAGTACACTATATAATACACTACTCTGGGTTTCCCTATATAGTACACTATATAATACACTACTATGGGTTTCCCTATATAGTACACTATATAATACACTACTATGAGTTTCCCTATATAATACACTACTATGGGTTTCCCTATATAGTACACTATATAATACACTACTATGGGTTTCCCTATATAATACACTACTATGAGTTTCCCTATATAGTACACTACTATGGGTTTCCCTATATAATACACTACTATGGGTTACACTATATAACACACTACTATGGGTTTCACTATATAGTACACTATATAATACACTACTATGGGTTTCCCTATATAATACACTACTATGAGTTTCCCTATATAATACACTACTATGGGTTTCCCTATATAACACACTACTATGAGTTTCCCTATATAACACACTACTATGGAGTTCCCTATATAGTACACTATATAATACACTACTATGGGTTTCCCTATATAATACACTCTATGGGTTTCCCTATATAATACTATGGGTTTCTATAT